>NC_056733.1:1153979796-1154102296 GCF_019279795.1 Protopterus annectens
GGTGCAGGAGGCAAAGAGTCAGGGTTCAGGGAAGCCTCTGCAAAAACATCTTCCACCACATTCAACACAGGAGGAATAGCTAAAGGCCTATGCTGGGGTAAAACAAGAATTCCTAAGCCTTTTCCTGGAATCAGAGTAATCCTGGCCTTCCCATTTAAAGTGCTCCCTCATGGAATGCAGAGTCTCTGAAAATGAAAAATCCTCAGGCGGAGACGCTGTAGGAGTGGAATCATCCACATCAGAATCAGAATAAGTAGGATACTCCTGCATATCTTCCACAGAAGATTCAGAAGCCTCTGAACACTGTTCAAAACTATCAAACTCCGGTTCCACCCTAGGCCTCTTATCAGGCGGGGCATAGAACCTCTAATCATAGTAATCAAATCCTCTGCCATTTTAAGCATATGTTTCTTAGGTACAGAACCCAAATGCTAGGAGAAGCCCCCACTGCAGCTGGACTAGGCCTACCTCTCAAAGAAGTTTTGGCAACAGAAGGAGAGGCTCTAACTACCTTGGGAAGTGAGGGCGGAACAGTCACCTGAGAAGCCCCTCAACCTGGCCTACCTCTTGAGAGGCCACATCCTGTAATAGTATAGTTTCAGCCTGGGACTCCATGGAAACTCCTGGCAAAACCTCCGGCTCCACTGAGTTTCTAAAGAACCGACGTCCGGGACTGCCGGTTCATCAACCCTAGGCTTCACTGTTTTATCCTTGCGCTTCTTGAGGAAGCGGCGCCGGAGCATCCGACGGCATTTTATAATTGCAACGCTTCCCAAACACTAACCTGGCACAGTCTAACCTCCTCTTAATAGTGCGTTTGTTAAACCTAGCACAAGAGCGCAGCCAACAACGTCGTGCTCAGGCCCTAAACAAGGTATACACAAGGTATGATAATCCCTATGAGGTATCTGTTTCCCACAAGAAATACAGTTATTCACTTTTCTGACATCCGGTAAAATACTGAGGCAAGAAAAAACCAAAATGTTCCCCAACGGGGTACTTAGCCAACTCTGTTTCGGTCTGAAACTCCGGTTTCGGAAATATTTCAGAACGCCAACCTGCACTCGCAAAAACTGCTTCTGCATCGGACCATGCGGCAAAAAAGACTGAGGATATGACGTCGGTCATGCGCATTAGTACCCTGACGTACTGACGCCAGTCCACGCGCCTGACCGACGTCAGCCTTATACTCTGGTATTCGGGCCGACTGGACGCGGACTATACCCAATAGTCAGGACTGCAGCAATGGAAGACGAAGAACATCTTGTCTTATCCATAGGAGCATCTAGCAACTTAGCTTTAACATGATCCGGTAGAGCTTGCTCCTTTAGCCATGCATGCCTTCTTATCACTGTGCCAGTCATGGCTGATCTAAATGAAGCCTCCAGTGCATCATAGCCACATTTTAAGGAATGGTTACTAACCTGTTGTATGTTATTTACCATTTCTAATACATATTTCTTATCAATAGATTCATCAGTGGTTAGTTTTTTAGTTAACTGATCAAGCATAAACTCTTGGTATTGTATCATGTGAAACTGACAATTTAACGCTCTAGCTGAGAGAGTAGCTGAAGTGTAGACCTTTTTGCCCCATCTGTCTAATGACCTTGCTTCCCTTTCTGAAGGAATAGGGTTTTTTGCTATGGTCGCGGCTACTGCCTTGGGACCCTGGGATATAGTTTCGGGGTCTGCAAGTGGGACCTTGTAAAGGTGGTGATGAGTGTCTGGCACCCTGTAAAATCTGTCTGGTTTGGCAGGGGCTGGAGGTAAAGAATCTGGTGCGGAGCAGACATCATTGAAAGCATCATCCACCACAGAGAGAACAGGAGGTATAGCTAAGGGCCTGTGCTGTGGAAGGTGCAGAAAGGTCCTAAGTCTTTTTCTGGAGTCAGAAAAATCCTGTTGCTGCCATTGGAACTGCTCTCGCATGGCATGTAAGGTTTCCCCAAAGGAGAATTCTTCTGGTGGGGAAGCAGCTGGAATGGATTCTTCAGCATCAGAGTCTTCAAAATTGGAGAAGGGAGCCTCTGGCTGATCAGTTATGTCTGATTCATCGGCAGACTCATCAGAGGACACTGGCTCAGGGGGCTCTGCCCTAGGTCTCTTCTCTGGGGGCTGAGAGGCCCTGTCTGGGTGAGATTGAGATCCTCTAATTAATGAAATTAAATCTTCTGCCAGAGTAAGCATTTGAGAACTAGAGGATGGCCTGGTTGTAGGGGTTTAACAGGCACTGTTTTAGTAGTCTTTGCTGCTTTAGCCTGGCGAAGGCCTTAATGGACATGGCTGCTGGAGGCCTAGCAGCACCACGTGCTGGGGTAGAGACATCCAAGGGAATGGTGTCTGATAAGTCAGTGGCAACCACCGTAGTGGATAAAATTTCTGAGGCCGTTTCAAGAGTGGTAGCAGGGGCCTCAGTTGTAGAGATAGATTCAGCTGTACTTTGATCAGTTTTCTCGGTTTCGGCCGAAACCGAGACACTCGTGGTTTGCTTAACCATGGTTTCGCCGAAACCGGACCGCGAGTGTCGGTCTTTATCTTTGCGTTTTTTGGCAGATTGGGTTGTCGGAGTATCCGACGGCATAATGTACGCAAAATCAGAACCGAAAAACTGTTCAGCAAACTCCGACCGACGCCTAAGCGTTCGTCGGTTGAACGAAGCACAGGCTGAACAGGCTGCTACGTGGGCTGGGCCTAAACAAGGCAGACAATAAGAGTGGAAATCTTTATGAGGTATTTGTTTCCCACAGGTTAAACAATTATTAACTTTTTCTGACATCGGCTGAGGCAAGAAAGAGTCCTCAACGGGGTACTTAGCTTTAGAAGTCTTCGAAGTAGTATTCGGTAGAAGTAATCTCTGGATCCGACCGACCGGCACTTGCGAACAGCTTCTGCTTGGCGCCACGGCAAGAAAGACTGAGGAAAATGGCGTCGGCTGATGCCTTTATACCCGAAGACCAACAGAGATGACGTTGGGTGAAGTGCGACATCAGCCGAAGCCGGACCCGGACTTTGGAATCCGGCCGACTGAAGGGCTGCCTGACGACAGGACAACCCAGTTGTTATGACTGCAGATGCATCCATGAAGGACATCACTTTAATGTGAGGAGCAAAGCTTTCGGATAAAATCCTTTATCAATACTGAAAATACAAATGCAAATGCAGAGTATATATAGGTCTAAAAAAGTCATATGACCGGCAGCCAAGAAGTCACATGACCCAATCATTAAAACAAAACATGTAGAAATAAATAAATATGCAAAGCTAAAAAATGCAACAGCATAATGCATACATGAAAACAAAAAACATTTAAAAAAGGAAGAATGTATATTTTTAAAAAAAGAAGAATGTATATTTTTAAAAAAAGCAAAGTTTTAACCTAAAAATGTGATTTTTAGGTAGGTCTGGAGGAAGAAGAAGGTGTCGGTTTAAAATGCAATTCTGTAGGCCTGAATACACCCTCAGAAGCCGGTGCCTGCACAGTGGCTCTGGACCCATCCAAGGTAGAGACATCTGCAGGTTCCATAGTCAAAGAAGCATCTCGCGGCATACCGGACTCCAAATGGGTCTCAGTAGAGACCTGTGAATCTGAAGTAGCAGGTATCAGGGGCTGCGAAAGTGCCTCACTGAGTACCGGAGGACTGGTGACTAGCTTAACGGAAGCGTCGGCAGTTTTGGACCTATGCAGTCTGTCTCTGTCTTTATCCTTACGTTTTTTCAGAATATTGGTAGTCGGACAGCTTATCGAAGCCATTTTTGGATAGTTATACTGAGTACCAAAATAATTTGCTGCAAATATAGACTGACAACGAATAGTTCGGGGGTTGAACAAGGCACAAAACTGACAACAAGGGACGTCGTGGTCTGGGCCTAAGCAAGGAATGCAGTATGAATGAAAATCTTTATGAGGTATTTGCTTTCCACAGGTAATGTAATTGTTAACTTTTACGGACATCGGTTAAGAGCAAGAAAAAGGATCCCCAACTGGGTACTTAGCTTTTTTTTTTTGAAGACTTCGGTTCTGAATCTCAAATACAGAAATTTCAGGAGTTGGCCAACCAGCACTTGCGAACTTCTGCTTCGGGCACCGTACGGCAAAAAAGACTGATGTAATGGCATTGGCTGCATGTTTTATACACCTGACGTCACAGAAGAAGAGACAGCATCCAACACAGGAATCCAAGATTCTGGTATTCAGGCCGGCTGAGGGCTACCTGCAGGCAGATAACCTAAATGTGATGACTGCAACAGTGAAACACAAAGAACATCCTATCATCCGGTTAAGTTCAGATTTTGAATATCTGAATGAATCAGATATCCCTTGTCCTGTGTGAGCAAGTCTATTCTCTGAGGAAGTTTTTGATGGTTGCCCATAACCAGCTGCATGACAAGAGCGAATCAGCTTGTCTGTGGAAAAAAGGGAGTCAGACACAACTTTAGGAACGAAAAATAACATCCCTACCCAGGAAAATAAAAAAGGCATCTGTCTTCCAGGCATCTTTGCAAGATGTCCTGGAGCAGAAATATTTCAGCTGTTTGTCAAGTTTGGGTCAACAGATCAAGCTGATTAATTCCAAACTGATGGACTACACGCAGGAAAAGCTCCTGGTATTGCATCTACTCAAAGATCTGCCCTGGTTCTGTTCAGAGAGCCTGCCATTGTACACTGCTCTCAAGTGAAGTAACTTGTCTGAAGGAATACGCTTTGCTTAGTTCCAGGGTATCATACCCAGTCTGCTAAGGAGGTAAGACCTTGTTCTGCCCTGATTGTTTATGCACCACCCTACAGTGATGTTGTCTGTCACCACTAGTGGACTGCCTGGAGACCATAGCAGATTTAGAGCTTTCAGGGTATTAATTAGAGCCATTATCTCTTTCAGGTTAACTGTCTCCATCTGTGTTGTGGTTCACATATTCCCTGTACCTTAACACCTTGAGAAACTACACCTCAAACAGTATCTGAAGTATTTACAGTCACTGTATAAGAGAGGCTGACAGCAGGAAAAGGAGACCACTATGTTGGACAAAACTTGTGTGGCCACCAAATGAGTTCCTACTTTCAAAACTGAGAATTGGAATTGGGAGACAGTACTCAACACAAACAGAATTAAGCAACTACAGGATCTTTCTCATGTGATATTCAGCATGAGGACTTATCAGGATGGAAGAGACCATGAAATCTTGAGCTTTTAGAAATTCTCTTACAGTAGACACTTTCTGTAAAAAAGAATGAGGAAAAACAGCGGGTATGTTTACATCTCTTTTGCAGGAACAAACACAGCCATCAGGTACAAAAACAGTTTGTGAGATGGATGCAGTGATGACATTTTCAGGTTAACAATGAATCCCAGGATGTGGAAAAGGCTCATTATGAACTCTAAGGCTGGCAAAGCTTCCTGACTTGCTGAGGCCGGGATTAGGTAATTTTCCAGACAAGGAAAAAATGGGTATGCTTTGAAGTCTGCAGAAAGTTATTACTGGTGCAAGGCATTTGGTAAAATCTCTTGTTGTGACAAATAGTCCAAAAGGCAAAGAAAAACTGATAATGCAATCCACAAACAAAGAATCTTAAGAAGGAGCAATAATTCTTATGAATGGCAATATGAATATAATCATCATTTGATCTGGAAAGACCAAAAAGGCTTAATGGGAAAGACGAAGGAACAGAGTGTAAAGTGTCAACATAAAGTCCTTAGTCTTGAGAGATCTACAATAATCCTCCAGATATTGCCTTTCCTGGGTACTAGAAAATGTCTTGAGTAAAACTTTTTTTCCCTCACTGATCTGCATGTATAGACTCTTTGATCCCATGAAGGAGCAAGTCTGAAATAAGTGAAAGGATCACGTAAAGGTGAGCCTTTGGGTCTTAGAGGACTCTTAAGGAAGTGGGGAAAGATGCACATTTAACTTTGTAACCATGTTTTATAATATCTAGTGTGCAAGACTCCATGGAAAGAGGAGGATAACTCCACAGCCACACAAGAAAAAATTCTGAACACATTAGCTTTTAAAGAAAGGCCTGAGGGAATTAAGCTTACTTCTAATCGTCCTGGAGGTGAATGCGTGCACCCCTAAGCAAAACACTTCACCGGGAGTCTTTGTAAGATACCTAACACCCAAAGCTGCACTTTCCTTTTCTCCTGACAGACAAATTTTCAGATAAAAAATTATATGAAAAAGGAAGGGTCCCTAACAGGCTACTTATCAGTCTGAGATCTTTGCTATGAAACCGACCAATAAGGATTAGTATATGCAACCATGACGAAAGTCTGCATATGTGAACTAGCATCTCATACTGGCACACTCACTCATGCTAAGAACCGATGTATGATGTGCAAATAAGGAACATGAGCTTTGTAAACTACTTGGAAGTACAGGTTCACCCTGTTGGTTAAATCCCATCTGTGAGCAACACAGTAAAATGATCTTATGAACATTCTCCGAGTTGAATCTTCACCTGTACAGGGTGGAATAGATATGCTAAGATAGTCTGCTACGGCAATGAGCATGAAAAGATTTAACACATACTGAGAAGAAATTTCTGCTTTTAAGCCAGATCCCAGACTGTCATGGCTAAGAAACACAGGTTATAATCAGGTATCCCCCCCCCTGTTTTTGTACCACATAACTATGGTACTATTTGTGACAACCTTGATGACACATGGTCTTCACCCCAGCCTGAAGATCAGGAAAAAGTACAGTTTTGTACCTACCATAAATGTAGATGTTCGAAGATCCACATTGCTGCAGTCCTTACTTATGGGTAGTCCGCTGTCCTCGGTCGGCCCGAATACCAAAGTATTAGGCTGACGTCGGTCATGGGCACCTAGATCTGACATCAGAGCGTCAGGGTATAAAGGCGCATGACCGACATCATATCCTCAGTCTTTTCTTGCCCCAGATGTCAGAAGGCCAAACCAGAAAGGCCACAGCCAAAAACAGAATACCTCCCAAAAACATGCCCAACAACAACCATCACCTAAAGCATAGCACCAAGTCAAACTACAGAGGGAAGGGGAGGGATTGGACTGCAGCAATGTGGATCTTGAACATCTACATTTATGGTAGGTACAAAACTGTACTATGTTCTTCATCTCACATTGCTGCAGTCCTTACTTATGGGTAGAATCCCAAAGCAACGGGAAAGGGAGGATGGTAAAAATCATAAAGCATTAGGGGCCGCTAAAATGCCCTGTAAAATTGCAGTGGCAAATCCAGCCCTAGACTTAGAATAAAGAGGAAGGTGGTAATGTTTAGAAAAGGTATGCACTGAACTCCAAGTAGCTGCCTCCAAAATATCTTTTGTAGCTACCCCCCTTATAAAGGCCGTAGAAGTAGCAGTAGCCCTAGTGGAATGAGGCCTGATTCCAGCAGGAATCTCCTTACCATGATGGGAATAACAGAAAGAAATACAAAACCCAATCCATTTAGAAATAGTTTGTTTTGAAACAGGTTTACCCTGTGAACCCAAAGCAAAAGAAACAAACAATTGCTGAGACTGTCTGAACTCCTTGGTTCTGCTCAAATAATAACGCAACTGCCTGTGAATATCCAAAGTATGCAAAATTTTCTCCCCTTTATTTTGGGGGTTTGCATAAAAAGTAGGCAAATGAATAGTTTGATTTAAGGCCACGCTAGAAACCACTTTAGGCATAAAGGAAGGATTAGTACGCAAAGATACCCTATCCTTATGAAAATCAGGAAAGGCTCCACTGCCATGAGGGCCTGTAATTCAGAAACCCTTCTTGCAGAGGTAATGGTCAACAAAAAAGCAGTTTTCCATGATAAATACTTTAACTCGGCAGTAGCTGCAGGCTCAAAAGGTTGTAGAGTAAGTTTTTCCAACACAAAATTGAGATCCCAAGCAGGAGTAGGAGCTCTACGTGGGGTCTTATATTCTTTGCCCTCTAAGAAATTGCTTAAACCAAGGATGAGAGAATAAAGGAGGGTCACAATCATAGTGAGCAGAAATGGCTGCAGCATGGACCTTTATTGAGGAGAAAGACAAACCCTTGTCCAATAATTCAGTAAGATATTGAAGAGCAACACTTAAATCAGGTTTGGAGACATCAAAGTCCTTTCCTTTGCTCCAAATAAAAAATCTCCTCCATTTATCAGCGTAAACTTTCCTGGTACTAGGCCTCCTGGCCTCCAAAATAACATTCAAAACTTGTTGTGGAAGCTGAGACCCTCCAGAGTCTAAAACAGAATATGCCAGGCTGTTAGATGCAGAGACTGAATCTTGACATTGAGGAAGTGACTGTCCTCTTGTGACAAAAGGTGCGGAATCAAAGGCAGAGGCCACGGAGGTTCTCGTACTAAACTCCTCAGTAGTGGGTACCAGTGTTGTCGAGGCCAATGCGGTGCTACCAAAATCATGGTTGGCTTGTCTTGTCTGGCCTTCAAAAGTACCTTGGGAAGAAGAGGCAGAGGTGGAAAGGCATATACATGCAGATTGTTCCAACTGAAAGATAGAGCGTCCACCTTCCAAGCTGTGTGATGAAACATTTTTGTGCAAAACTTTGGCAACTGGTAATTTAGTGGAGAAGCGAACAGATCTATGTCTGGAGTTCCCCATAACACTGTCAACTGTTGAAATACATGAGGATCCAATTTCCACTCGTGAGGATCCACTATTTGTCTGCTCAATACATCTGCTAAGGAGTTCTGTGCTCCTGGTAGAAACCTTGCCTGAAGATTGAGGTGTAGATTGAGAGCAGTTTCCCACAGAATCATCGCTTGCCTGCAAAGAGGGTAAGAATGGGTTCCCCTGCTTGTTGATGTACCACATGACAGTAGTGTTGTCTGTTTGAATCAACACCTGCCCTGGAAGTAAATCTTTGAAAGCCATCAATGCAAACTGGACTGCTAACATTTCCTTCAAGTTGATATGCAAATGTTGGAGTTTGACAGGCCACGTGTTTTGCACCCATTTTCCATTGAGGTGTGCTCCCCAAGCCTTGTCCGAGGCATCTGTCGTTAGAATCTGACTCGCCTCTGGCCGGGTCACAGAGAGTCCCTTGTTTAGGTGACATTCCTGAGCCCACCACAAAAACTCCTTCTGAATGCAAGGTATTATCTGAATGACAGTGTCTAGATCTTGGCAGTGCTGTGTCCACACATTTTGAGATACCATTGAAGCTTCCTCATATGCAATTTGGCATTGGGAAGCACCAGAATACAAGATGCCATGAACCCCAAGGCTTGAAGGACTGTCCTTGCAGTCAGCCTGGACCGTAGAGACATTTGCTGGAAATAAAGAGAAAGGCTTCTTTGTTTGTCCGGGGTCAAAAAAGCCATCTGGGAAGCTGTATTCAGTCTCACACCCAGAAAGCACATGTCCTGAGAGGGTACTAGACTGGACTTTGTTTTGTTCACAGAATACCCTAGGCATCTTAACACTGCCATCACATACTGTAGATGATGAAGAAGTTCGTCCTTTTCTTGTGCAATAATCAGACAGTCGTCCAAATAAGGATAAATCTGTATTCCTCTTAGTCTGAAAAATGCTATCACTGGAGCCAGAACCTTTGTGAACACTCTGGGTGCAGTAGATAAGCCAAAGGGCAATGCAGAGAACTGATAATGTAAATTTCCAGCCCGAAAACGCAGGTACCTCCTGCAACTGGGCCTGATAGGAACATGAAGGTAAGCCTCTTTGAGATCCAGAGTAACCATCCAGTGATCTTTTCCCAACAGAGGTAAAAGCTGTTGTAAAGTCAGCATCTTGAACTTTGGAATGTCCAGGTAAGTGTTGAGGATAGATAAATCTAAAATTGGTCTCCACGTGTTTCCTTTCTTTGGAACTAGAAACAGGCGAGAATAAAATCCTAGGCCCACTTCTGACAGAGGAACTGGCTGTATAGCTCCTATTTGAAGAAGTAAAGAAATTTGTCTGTGAGCCTCTATCCTTTGCCGAGGAGGGACGTCTGGCATGCCTTTGAAAGGAGGCATGGTATGGAAATAGAACTTGTAACCTCGGTTTATAATGTCCAATACCCATTTGTCCTGGGTGACTAAATGCCAATTTTGCTTGAAAAGAGCCAACTTTCCTCCCAAAGGAGCTGCCAGGCAAGAGGAATCTGGCAGCTGAAAATGCAGGTCATTGGGCCTGTTTACTGAAAGGACTGGCCCCTGCCCTCACCAGCAGATTGAGCAGGCGAACTCCATTGTCTCGGCCTGAAGGTACTCTGAGCTCTGCCCCTACCACGCCTAGATCTACCCCTAGACTGAGAATCAGAAGACGGGTACGTCCACCCCTTAGTAGGCCAATTTCTACTAAACTTTGGTGGTTGTACCTTCAAAAAATCTTTAACAGTCTGCATAGACTTAGCCTTGTCTTCCATTTTCTTTAAGACTGACTCCACAGGAGGACCAAACAAAACTTCAGACTGCAAAGGGGCATCCAGAATTCTAGACTTAACATGCTCAGACAAATTCTGATCCTTAAGCCAAGCGTGCCTACGAATAACTGAACCAGTGGCAGCCACCCTAGAAGAAGCCTGTAAAGCATCAAAACCACATTGCAAAGAGTGCTTACCCACCTGTTCAGAAACATGCACTAAATCCTGCAATTCTTTACACTCTATGCCCTCTGCCAAAGCATCCACTTTAGATCTTAGCTGAGAAAGGAGGAAATTCTGATACTTCAACATATGAAACTGGCAGTTCAAAGCTCTCATTGCTAAAGTAGAAGAGGTATACACCTTCTTACCCCATCTATCCAAAGCTCTAGCTTCCTTATCCAGAGGAACCGGATTCTTAACAACAGAGGCTCTAACACCCTTAGGCCCCTGACTAATAGTTTCTGGGTCCGCCCTAGGACTCTTATACAGATATTTATGAGCCTCAGGCACCCTGTAATACCTGTCCGGTTTAACTGGGGCAGGAGGCACAGAATCTGGATTAAGGGAAGCTTCGAGAAAACATCTGAAACAACATCCAAAACCGGAGGTATAGCTAAGGGTCTATGCTGTGGTAAAACAAGAACTCCCTAAGCCTCTTCCGGGAATCAGAGTAATCCTGTCCCTCCCACTTAAAATGCTCCCTCATGGAATGCAGAGTTTCTGAAAATGAAAAATCCTCTGGAGGAGAAGCAGAAGGAGTGGAATCCTCTGCATCAGAATCAGAATAAGGAGGAAATCTTGAATGTCCTCAGTAGAAGACTCTGAATCATCTGAGGCCTGCTCCAAACTTTCCAACTCTGGCTCCATCCTGGGCCTCTTATCAGGAGGGGGCATAGAACCTCTAATTAAAGTAATCAAATCCTCTGCCATTTTAAGCATGTGCTTTTAGGCACAGACCCTGAAGAACCAGAACTGACACCAGAGGAAGGCAAAACAGACCTGCCCTTAGAAGGAGCCTTAGAAACAGTAGCAGAAGGCCTAACCACCTTAGGCCTAGAAGGGAGAATAGTAACCTGAGAGGCCCCTTCAGCCTGGCCTTCCTCCTGAGAGGCCACATCTTGTAAAATCAAAGTTTCCCCCTGGGACTCAACAGAAACTTCAGCCGGATCCACCTGTTCAGCTGTAGCTTCTAAAGGTCCGGCGTCCGAAACGGACGAATCATCCTGCCTAGGCTTTAAAGATTTGTCTTTGCGCTTCTTAGTAGAAGCAGGAGTCGGAACATCCGACGGCATATTATAATTACACCTCTTGCCAAAGACTAACCTAGCGCAATCTAACCTCCGTTTTATAGTGCGCTTATTAAACCTAGCACAAAACCGACACCCGACTATGTCGTGCTCCGGTCCCAAACAAGGAATACAAAGCGAGTGGTAATCCCTATGCGGTATCTGTTTCCCACAAGAAATACAATTATTCACTTTTTCTGACATCCGGTAAGTAACTGAGGCAAGAAAAACAAAAATATTCCCCAACGGGGTACTTAGCCCAACTTGGTATCGGTCTGAAACTCCGAAAACGAAAAATTTCAGAACGCCGAACGGCACTTGCAACTCTGCTTCTGCATCGGACCATGCGGCAAAAAAGACTGGGGATATGACGTCGGTCATGCGCCTTTATACCCTGACGCTCTGATGTCAGATCTAGGCGCCCATGACCGACGTCAGCCTAATACTTTGGTATTCGGGCCGACCGAGGACAGCGGACTACCCATAAGTAAGGACTGCAGCAATGTGAGATGAAGAACATCAGTGCTGTTTACAATATTTTAACCCCTTAAGGAAGGACTAATAGCTTGCAATACCATAAACTTATTTAAGTCCAGTCCCATCAATATGTTTAGCTAATATATTAGTAAGTTTTAACTTTTCTATGTCACACAGATGTTTACTTCACGTTCTTTCAGAGATCTATTCATTTTGCCAACACTGATATTCTTGATGCAATATAACATATAAATTACTACTATTACAATCTGCATACTCATTTAACTTACAAGCACATTCTTTGTTACACAAGATCACTCGATTATGTTTTATTTATATTCACTCATTTTTCTCTTACATCGGGATGTTTTAGACTTTAAAGAGTGTCATATTTTCGCATGGCATTATGAAAATTGTAATCTATATCCATTGGTGATATTAGTGACAGCAATGATGCATCTACTTTTAATGTTCCTAGGACATCTGTTTTTCTACTGCCACCACCCAACAGGATTTTCCGGAGCTTCCTAAACTAGTCAGTTAGAAGATCGAACAAGTAGTCTAATTCATTTAGTTTGATCATGTGATGTGATTTCAGAGTATTTATGTAGTAATTTGTGAGCGATGTTATTGTCTGATAATGTACCTTGGAGCGTGAAAGCTCTTACAATTTGTAATTAAACATTTTGAAGGGGTTACATGTTCCATTTTTTTTTTTTTTCATTTTTTTTATTTGGATCATATTTGCTCATGTGGTGGTGTGTAGGACATAGAATATGACCAACATTTCCTTGGAAAGATGTTCCTACTTTTGTCATTGTTGGTCCATGTCCCTTGAACTTTCAGTAATCTTGTGTACACTCCTTAGAATAAATAAAAAATATTTATTGTCAGGAATCGACTCCCTTGGCCTCTAAAAATGATATCCCTGAGCTGTTTATCATTTAAGCTGCCTACCATCTGAATTCTCTGTGAATTGGGGAATTAGTGAAATCATCCTTATTAAGGCTAGATATGTCAAAACCACAATTCTTAGGTACCATTGGATTTGTCTTGTATGCAGCATGGTCACTATGACCATTAGGATGGAGGTTAATATGGTAATCAAAGAACTTCAAGATGGTTCTTGTCCTTATGGATGTCTGCCCAGCTACATGGAAGAAAAATGAATACAAGACCAGAATCTCTGTCTGTGCAAGAAATAGTATGCACTTCTTGGTGTCTAAGATCGCTCCTAGGAAACATTATGTAAGGGACTGAGTGAGACTAGATTTATGGTAGTTAAGAGATATGCTTAGGTTGGTGATATAATAAATATTTTGGTCTAGACTCCTTGTCAGCTTTTCTGAGGCTTGCCTCAAATCAAGTAGTCATCCTGGAAAGGGTAGAATCCCTGTGGAGGTCAAAAACTGGAGCCAAGCATTTTGTGATTACCTTGGCAGCAATGGACAATCTAAGGGCAAGAAATTGAACCTTTTTGTACATATTCTTACATCTCAAATGTGCACGTCTCAAATGTAATTTGTATAAACCTTACACTTGGGCTGAACTAGAAAATGGTTAAATGTGATCACTGCTCTACTCCAGCAACAAATTTATAAACAAGAAGTTATGTACTCGCATTAACGTTCCATCTGAGTAGGTAACTTCGGATCCGAGCCGGCAGCTTTCCAAGCTTACAGATCTGAGCTCCAAGCTCCTCCCCTTACCCACAATGCCCTGCTACCTCCTTGTAACCCTCAGACAGAGTTTGCCAGAGAAAGCAATAGAAAGTTTCTATAACCTAGTAATCCTTATCACTTTGCAATGGTGAGGACTGAACAAGGTATACACAGGCTCGTAACTAGCAAACCATAGGTCCGGGGGAAGGAGGGAGGGCCGGTTGCAGACAAATGAAGTTACCTACTCAGATGGAACGTTATGGTCAGTACATAACTTCTTTATCTGAAGTAGTTAACTTCATTTGGTCGGCAACCTGTGGGACAGAGTCCCCAGCTACCAGAAACTTGGGAGGCCCTTATGGAAGGAGCCAAAAGAAGCGCGTCCTCTGGATATGAGATCCATTTTATAGTGTGAAATGAAGGTATGTGAAGAAGCCCAAGTTGCTGCTGCACAAATGTCATCTAAAGAGACCCTTGACCAAAATGCAGCAGAGGTAGCCATAGATCGTGTAGAATGGGCTCGCACTTTTAGGGGCTCTGGACGACCAGAACTTTTGTAGGCGAGGAGGATACATTGGGAGATCCATCTAGCTAATGTAACTTTAGTGACTGGCTTCCCAAAACGTGATTTTGCAAAAGACACAAAAAGTTGGTCAGATTTCCTGACATCTGCTGTTCTGTTCAGGTAAAAACGTAGCTGTCTGTGAACATCTAAACAATGGAGTCTGCACTGTCCTTTATTCTGAAAATTTGGAAAGAAGACCGGTAGATTGATAAACTGATGGATATTGGCCTCCGAAGAGACTTTGGGCAGGAAGGAGGGATTAGTCCTGAGGGAGACCCTGCCCTTATGAAAGATGATGTATGGGGGCTTACAGCAAAGAGCGTGAAGCTCTGAAATTCTCCTGGCGGAAGTAATGGCAATCAAGAAGACTGTCTTCCAAGATACAAACTTTAATTCCACTGTGGCCGCCGGTTCAAATGGGGGCCCAGTTAAAGCTTGAAGAACTATGGTAAGATCCCATGGAGGTACTGCATCTCTGATCGGGGGTCTTAATAAGAAGGCTCCTTTCATGAATGATTTACAGATCTTGGATGAAGCCAGAGGTCCTGAGCTGTTACCGATGTGATAGTGGGAGATAGCCACCAACTGGAATAGTGGACACACTAGCTCCCTGCTGAAAAATATGTGAAAGAAAGTCAAGGACTACTGGGACGGGGGCCGTGAAAGGATCTAGATTCATCATCTCTGCCCAAAGGGAAAACCGTTTTGATTTCTCTTGTAGATTTTTATGGTGGACGGTGTGTGCGCGGCCATTAGGCTGGCCTTAACTGAGGAGGATAATCTGGGAGTCTTAGCCATTAGGGGAACTGGATCAACCAAGCTGAGAGCTTGAGATGACCCAGGTCGGGGGTCTTGAGCCCCAGGGGATGGGAAATCAGATCCGGACTGGGATCTAGGATCTAGGGAAGATGTATTAGATGAGACCGTAAGTAAGGGAACCAGGTCTGGCGAGGCCAGAATGGGGCTATGAGGATAACTCTGCTCCCCAACCGCCAAGCTTTCTGTAGGAATTTTGTCATCAGAGGAAGAGGGGCATAAGCATACAGAAGACCGGATGGCCAAGTATGAATTAGAGCGTCTCTGGGGGCTTCCCCTGGTGGGGAAATCAGTGTGAAGAACTCGCTGCACTTTTGTGTTTGAAGGCGAAGCGAAGAGATCACAGCAAGGTTGACCCCAAGCGAGGAATATTTGGTTCAGAACTGTTGGGTTCAGAGACCACTCATAAGGTGAGAGGATCGTTCGACTCAACCTGTCTGCCAAGATGTTTGACCGAACCGGAATGTGCGTTGCTATGAGAAAGCAGTTGGTGGAGATCGCCCATTCCCACACTCTCATGGCCTCCCTGCAAAGAGGATAGGATCTGGTTCCCCCCTGTTTGTTTATGTACCAGACATGTTGTCCGATTGAATTGCAATCGTACCTGGAGGAAGAAGGTGATGGAGAGCCTGCAATGCCAAAAGCACCACCCTCATCTCCAGTACATTGATATGCAGTGATGTCTCTGTGGGAGTCCACGTGCCTTGGATGGATCTGCCCCTGCAATGCCCCCACCCGAGGAGAGATGCATCCATGGTCACCGAGACTTGTGGGGGACGTAGGACTTAAGGACGTCCTTCCCGGAGGTCTTTGGAATGAAGCCACCAGAGAAGCGACTCCTTGCGCACCCTGCTGAGAGGAATAGGGGTAAATAGGGGTTGAAAAAGAATAGACCATTGCACTTGAAGAGTCCATTGAAGGATTCTCATCTTCAGACGGGCGAACGGGGAAAGAGTGATGGCAGCCGCCATGGATCCCAGGGCACTCAGGACCAATATGGCAGGAGGCGCAGGAGACTGTAAGAGGTCCAAGATTTGGAGGCAAAGATTGCGTAGCCTGTCGGTTGTCAAGAAAATTCTGGATTGTGTCGTGTCTATCCTGGCCCCTATGAAATCCAAAATTTGAGTGGGTTGCAGGGATGATTTCCTGAGGTTGATTGAGATTCCTAGTTGGTGAGCTAGTTGTAACAGGTAATCTCTGTTTGAGCAAAGTTGATGCCTGGTGGGGGCGGTAAGGAGCCAGTCGTCCAGGTACGGAAAGACCTGTATGCCCTGAAGCCTCAGGTGGCCCGCTACTACTGCCATGACCTTGGTAAACACCCTGGGGGCTGTGGTGAGACCGAAGGGTAGGACCCTGAACTGGTAATGACTGGTTCCTAGCCGAAAGCGGAGAAACCTCCTTGATCGTCTGTCCATAAGAATGTGGTAGTACGCGTCTTGGAGGTCTATTGAGCACATCCAGTCGTTCTCCTGTAACAGTGGGAGAATGGATTGAATAGTGACCATCTGGAATTTCTCTTTGGTTACTGACAGGTTCAGCGTTGATAGGTCGAGTATGGGTCTTAGGTCCCCCGTCTTTTTTGGCATCAAAAAGAACCTGGAGTAAAACCCTAATCCGGACTGCTCTGGGGGGACGGGCTGGATTGCTCTTTTTCTTAGCAGCCCTTGAATTTCTATAGCTGCTGCATCCCTCTGACCGGGTGGGACATCGGGGATTCCTCTTGATCGAGGAGGGGAGGTTAAGAAGGGGATTGAATATCCTCTGGATACAATTCGGAGCACCCAGCGATCTGTGGTGATGGACTCCCATTTGGGTAGCTGTTCCGAGAAGCGCCCCCCGACTGCCTCCAGAGAACAGCAGTCGGGCAACCCCTCAGGGCTGCTGCGCGGGTCGGTCTGAGAAAGGTTCTCTTGACCCAAAGTTCTTCGGGCCCCCTCTGCCTCTGGGCCGGTGTCCACCTTGTCCTCCTCTGCCTCTGAAGGACGAGGTCTCCGGAGCAAAATGGGGTTGTTGAGTCTTCCGGAACCACATCTTCTTCTGTCCCTTTTGGTTCCTGGAATAGGACCTCTGGGGAGCCGAGAAGCGGATCCCGACGGCAGACGTCTTCCCGTCTTTCTCGCTCTGGAGAAGCGTGTCACGGACGGTCTTGCCAAAGAGCTTTGAACCGTCATAAGGAGCGTTTTCGAAGGACGCCTTGAAGGGTTCCGCAAAATCGCAAAGACGGAGCCAGGCCTGTCTGCGTAAGACCACGCCCGTTCTGCTAGCCCTAGCCGCTCCCTCCGTGGCATGGGAGAGGAGCCTCATGGATGTTGTTGGTGATCAATTAGAGTGTGGCCATTCAGGATGACAACGTATGCTTGTCCTCGGCCGACATGGACTCTGGGCGTGATCCAGTGTACTCCTTAATCAGGTCACGCTGGAGTCGAATAACATGTGCCATATAATTCAGTGACCTTACAGAGAAGGTTGCTGAAGAGATCATCCGCTTTCCCAAACGGTCCATCATCCGAGAATCCTTGTCTGGAGGGTGTACCGAGGAACTCTCCTGTGCTTGTTCCTTCTTGGTGGCCGCCGCCACCACCATAGCATCCACAGGGGCACCCTTACTCCAACATGCCTTGTCCGGAGGGGGGCTTAATATTTTGTCGGGACGTTTGGGGATCGGCTCCACAGTGTCCGGCTCCTTCCATGCCCTGGTAGTAATAAGATCTACCAGGGGGTCGGCAGGGGGGGGGGGGACACCCAAGAGGTAGATGGGCCTGCGTCAAGCGCCTCCAGAAACACGGACTCGTCCGAGGAAGGCTTTTGGGCGGACCACCCTCCCCTAATGCGTAACATTTCCATGATGTCTCCAAAGGAGACGTCTTCAGGGGGTGATCTTGGGGAGCCTTCCCCTTCCTCCAAGTCTGTGTCCTCCGTGAGGGACTCAGGTGAGTCCAAGTGCCTCCTCTTGCACTTCCGCTTGTGAGGAACCTCCTCGGGGGGGCTGTCCGAAGAGGCCTCACCAACGATGTCCTGTTCCTCCAAGGGAACCATCTGGGATGTAAGCACAGGCTGTCCCTGGGGTCGGATGATGGAGGATAGGCTCAACTGTGTGGGAGCGACAGGCTGGTCCGAAGCAAGAACCAGGGGTCTCGAGTCCCTCGAGAGGACCCTCTCCACTACATCGAATGCCGATGGTGAACTGCTCTCCCTTGGATCAGAGAGCAGTTCCCTTGGCTCCGACGTACGGACCGGCACCGAAGGCAACCTAATCGGATCTGAAAGGGTAGTGTGACCCGACCTGGATGGAGCCGAAGACGGAAATGCTGTCGGCACCGACCCCACCCCGGCTCCGAAGATAATCGGATCCGACAGCTCCGAGACCTGAAAGCGCGTCGGAGAAGGAGCAATAAGGGCAAAAAAAGGTGTCGAGCTCCCCCCCAGAGGGGGGGGGGGGAGGCACGAGCACTCCTATCTGCATTTGAGCCTGCAAAAATCGATGCGTCGTCCAATCCATATCTGCGTCCAACAAGCTCCTAGTAGACCTACTAGAGGCCACCGAAGGTGGCCGGGAAGGTCGCCTTGATGACCTAGAAGGTGACCGGGTCTCCTCCTCTGGCTCCGGGGAGAAACTAGGGGAGCGGAGCTGAGAGGGGGTAGACCCGGAGACCTTCAAGGGAGAAGCAACAACTTTAGATGGCGGAGCCGAGGGAGTCAACTCCGACTGCCTTTTATGGCTGCGGTGTTTCTCTCTCTCTCCCTGTCTTTCTTGTCCTTTTTTCTTCCCTCCCTTTCCTCCTGGACCAAAGAGGGAGGGTGAGTCCCGGCCAGGGGATCGGAAGTAGCAGGTGGGGCAGCCGTAGAGGTGGCTGGCACCACAGCAGAAGACGAAGTAGATTCTGGTGGCAGAAGGCCCGCCAAAATCAGCTTGGCCCTTCTGTCTTTCAATGCTCTGGGATTAAAGGCTGCACAAATAGTGCAGCCTGTGTTAAGGTGTTCCACACCCAGCCACAACACATACCGAGTGTGGCCATCTGCTGGGGACAGCTTATGACCACACTCGGTGCATTTCGAAAAAATGGCCTTAGGGCCTTCAGCCATGGTATAAGAAAAAGGAAAACAGCACACACCTTCACACACTCTAGTGGGGGAAGGGAACTAGCTGACTAAACAATTAGATTAACAGACACTAAATATAAGAACCACTAAAGAGAAACTACCCGGGGTTCACACACACAGAAGCGTACAAGGGAAAGATAGGAAAAATAAAAGAGATTTGAATTCTTTTGTTAATTTTACTCACAAACCAACTCGGAGCTCATTCTGAGAAGCTATCATAAGCCACGGCAAATGAGATCTAAGGGTTACAAGGAGGTAGCAGGGCATTATGGGTAAGGGGAGGAGCTTGGAACTCAGATGTGTAAGCTTGGAAAGCTGCCGGCTCGGATGCGAATCGGATCCGATACCCACAGGTTGCAGACCAAATGAAGTTAACTACTTCAGATCATATGTTTCTATCCCAACCTCAAAACCAAAGGATTTGTGGTGCTCCCTGCAGATGGAGATATGTAAATAAGCTTCATGTCTAAAGTGGATATGAGGGAATCTGGAGACAGGAGAGGTAGGAAGCCTTGATGGTTAACATTCACAATACCTTTATTACAAGAAAACTGCTCAATCTAGTCATGGCTGAAGACAGGTTGTCATGGTTCATCTTCTCCAGGCACTGGGAACAGCTGTAATAAAATCTTTCCCTTACTCTGATGGTGGAACCTATCTACTGGCTGAAGAGAAAAATCATCTTGTTTATAAAGCTCTCTGCCATAGTCATCTGGTCTAGTAGAATGGACTGCATCTCACGATTCCACCATAGTCCATCTGGACGTACTTCCCTAGACTATACAAAGAGAAACACTGATGTTGTCTCTGAATGTGCATCTCAGGCAGGTAGGTGCCTTGCACTGAACATTATTATACCTTCACAAAGGATGATGCCACAGCATGAACAAAGAATGAAGAACTTCAATAACAGGCTTAGTTTCTGGTGTCTTCCCAGGGAGGAATCAATATTGGTCAGCACTAGAGGACATGGTTAACAAACAAGGCTACTTTGCAAAGGATGGTCTGCAAACACTGGCTAAAACTTTACCCACCCGCTGAGAGCATTTTTCAGGCAATGCCAAAATGACAAACTTACCGACAAAGCAAATAAACACCAAGGAAACCTGAAGGGGTTACTGCTTAATGCTAGAAACCTAAAATGAAACCACACCCTACAAGCTCTCCACACTATGGAGAATATAGACATCTGTGCAGTTACCGAGACATGGTTTAAATCTACAGAAAGCACTCCAGTAGTGCAAGTTTTAGGTGTCTTGCACACATTTAGACCATCAGCTGCACAGGTGAAGGATTTTCAATCTATGTTAGCAACAAGCACAATTCTATGTTGTTGAACAGAACAATGCCCTGGAATTTATCCACATGGCAATTACAAAGGTAAAGTCCCATACCCTATCAATATGTTACCCTCTCTGTCCCTAGAATAGCTCGTATCTACACCTACTGGAAACACTCACCATTAAACCAAATACCCAATTCATGAGAGACTTTAACTACCCTTCTATAGACTGGGAAACATACACTGCCTCATACTCACAGGCAAAACAATCCCTGGACTTTAACACAAATATTCTCGACCAGATATTGTGCACATCCAGCAGAGGTTCAGACATGCGGGACTTGGTACTTAACAATATGTGAGAGCACTGTACTCCCCCCCAAGTGTCACATCCTCACTGGTGGAGTCAGACCACAAAGCTATCTCCGTCAAAGGAACTATTCCAAAGCAAATTACAGCTTATTAAGCGACAGCTTGTTAAAATTCAATGCCCCTCTCAACCAAGAGTTCACAGCAACCTATGCAGCATTGCTCACACAGACCATATACAACCATATAAATGACTACAGAGTCTGATGTATCTATTACAAGAAGGATCAAAACAAACTCTTAAAACAACCACACTGGTGCAATCCTAATCTTAACAGGGTATATGACAAAAGAAAAAAAAAAGTCATGGCTAAAATCAGGAAGAGCAACTTCCATAACAATAGGAGCTCTCTAATTAAACTAAACAAGAAACTAAGAGGACTAATTAAGTCCAATGATCTCAGTTACAAGGTCAGGATAGTCTCACAGGCTAACGACATCCACAAGACCTTCTACAGCTATTGTCAGAAACCTCAAAGGCAGTACACACCAGTGTCCCAAACTGGTGATCAATGGTGGCAGCTTCACTGAGCAGAGAGACATAGTGAATTTGTTAGCTGATAAATTCAGCTCAAACTTCACCTCCCAACTTTTCTGTGCCTCCCCCAATGAAATACCTACTAGCACAGCCCTCCCTCCCTCCAGCTATTAACAGTGAGGAGGTCCTGGCGTGCTAAGGCCAAAAACACAGCCTCAGTGGACCCTGAAAATGTCCCTGGATGACCTATCAGGATCACTTAAGTCACTTGTCAATGTAGACTCAAAGTAGACTTTGTACAACAAGAACGGAGGACTGCAACGATTATTCCCTCCTAAAAAGGTGGACCATACTTTAAGGCTCTGTGCTGGGGCCACTCTTACTTGGCATCTACTTCTCAGTGGTAAAGGCTAAAATCAAGTGCCTTTAGCTGACCAAGTTGGCAGATGACTGCACATTGGGAGCTATCATAGATTCCCCCATGACACAACCATCTTACAACAGGGTCTAACACAGAAAAATGACTGGTGCCAAAGTTACAGATTAAAACTCAATGCCAAAAGATGCAATACAATGTATTTTTGGAAAACTGCCACCCAGGCTAATTACTCCATCAATAAGACACCCTAAGAGTTGAAATGGTAGTCAGGGATCTGGGAACATATGCACACAGTAATCTGGCCGTTGACCAACATGTAGCCAAGATACTCGGAAAATCATTCTGTCACCCAACTTATAAATAAGGGCATGGCATTCAGGTTCAAGGAAGTCATAGTCCCACTTTATTCAACCCTTATCAGTTCCATCATAGAATATAATGCCCCCTTTGGAATGTACCTAACTAGATATACACAACAGTTGGAAGGTCCACAAAGGTTTCTTACCAAGAAAATCTAGGGTATAAGCACATTGTCCCATACAGATTGCCTTAAAGCCCTGCCTCTATTGTTCTGCTTCCTACAAGTTACTAAGAGGTGATCTACGCCTGGCATACAAGGCATCTTCAGATTCAGCTCTGATGGACCTTTTGCACATTTGCAAAATGAACCGCCTCAAAACCAGTAGATCCAAGGATTAAATTTGCTTGTGACATAAATCAGACTTGTTGGAAAGACAGATATGTGCCTCAGACGTTCCCAATGCTCTGGGACAGGTTCCCATCCATGTGAAGCACAGTCGATCCCTAGCCTTATTTAAGTGTAACCTTGACCAATGTATGGGAAATCAGAAATTCATCCTGGGTCTGGCTTCCATGTCTCTGACAGACAGAAGCAGACAGTAATGCCCAAACTAACATAACCCCCCAAATAACTTCTAGAAACTTCCTAACATATCCCCTCCTAATAAATGCACATAATACAGAGGGACTGAATTAGGTTGGATTGAACAGGAAGGCTTACAAAGGCCCTGGTGGTAGCTAGCCTAGTATATACCTATGAAGAAAAAAAGAGATACACATTTGATCTTGCATCCTGTAACAGTGAGCTCCGATACAGGCAGCTTTCCTCCTAAACAGTAAGGGAGAGGACGGGAATTAGAATAATCAGAAATGGAAGGCATCCTCTTGACTGGGAAGAAACCACTGTGCCAGCTACTGCCTAACTTCAAGCTTCAGCCTCTACCATCACTCCAGTGGCCTTGTGTGCTCAACAGTGCACTACAATGTCATCTTCTACCAGCTCTCCAACAATTACATAATTACAATATATGCCTCTGGGTGACATAGGAAGGTTGTATTTGCTGTCTCTAGCCCTACAAAGGAAAATCTGGGTAATACTTCAACAACTAGCACTAATGCAGTTGCTGAATGCCCACAGTACTTTTTTTTTTAAGTTATTAAATCTTGTATTCTTGTTCTGATAACTGATCAGGAGACTCTCAACATTTTTTCCACTGCATTTACCATCATTGGATAGATACTGTGCAGTTCACACTTAATTGCAAGACTGGTTACTAAACACTTCAAGTCCATTCTACTATAACAGAATCAGTTACTGATGGACTGACATCTAACCTACGCATATTTTAGTTAGTACAGCATCAAAATTGTCACGTACTAAATACCCCGCCACAGGCAGACTTCTATTTCAAATTACTACAGAGCAATGCTGCGCAGGGCACCCTATCCAGATTTCATCTACTTGAACAGGACACGACAGAAGGATAGACAAATACAGCAACAGAACAATGTCTCACTCTGCCAATTATTATCAAACCTGTTGACAAATACTACCCAGCCATGATCTGGTTTGGTTCACTTAACAAGAGTGTAATATGAGTGCATATTATCTGCTGCACAGAGGTTGCCTTTACCTAGAGTTTCGTTTCAGCAAAATGGTTGAGTATTACCTACCAAGTCTAGGTACAGCCTAAGTTTAGCTGGCATGAACCCTCTATCACACCAGGCCTAATTTAAGTGTACCGTATCAGCTGTGCTTTTGATACTGTGTGGATGATTCAGAAGTACAGAAATTTACCTCTACAAAGACAAGTATATTATGGACAGTAGCGTAGTGGGTTAATGCTGTTATTGTCAACATCTGGACTAGGGCCTCCAATATAGTAAGGGAGAGGACGGGGATTGAAATAGTCAGAAATGGAAGGCATCCACTTGACTGGGAAGAAACCACTGTGCCAGCTACTGCCTAACTTCAAGCTTCAGCCTCTACCATCACTCCAGTGGACTTGTGTGCTCAACAGTGCACTACAATGTCATCTTCTCAGTGGTTGCTTGGACTGCAAGTCTTTTTAACTGCCTATGAACATAAACAAATGTAGTTAGGCGTTGCCTACCATACACAATTTTGCTTGATCATGCTGCATTTGACACTTACTATTTCCTGTACTATCTCATTTAAACCTACCATGTCTACAGCATGTCATGTACTAACTTTATTTGGGTCTGGTTTAGTACTCTATGTACTGTATTACTTACCCTGTCCAAGTTTGGTTGGGTTCATACAACATCAGCAAGGTTGGCTCATAATAACCATGAAGAAACTGCATGTCAATGATGTTCAACAGCTTTTCATCCAGTTCACGAATGTCAATTATGTAACTTGGAAGAAAGCTTGATTTCTGCCTGTTAAAAAAAGATAAGAGAAAGTAAGAGAACATCAAAATAAAGCAACAGAAGACAAAAAATAATTACAATAAGCCCTTAGCAAAGTACAAAATAAAATGAACAATACAAATACACATGTGTAGACATTTGCTACTTCATAACCGCATCCACAAAAATATATGTGGGGGTGAAGAGGCAAAGTTCTACATTTAGCTGCAGTTATCAGAAACTTAAGCAGCAGCTGCAGTACTAAAGTGCTAGGAGCAAACAAAAATAAAGGCCAACATTCACTACAGAAAATAAACATCTGGAAGCCCATGTTAAATCTGTAAGGCAGCTTGATACACCAGCAAACGTAAGGCAGCAGTTAATGTGTGTGTGTGAATACTGTCAGATGTTTACAAATCTTTATAAAAATTAACACTTAAAACTGCTGCTCACACTTTACTTTCTACCAGTTAATGCAACTAAGAAAGAGAGAGACACAAATCCTTCCAATTTCATGCAGATGGAGATGAAGTAGGGGGTACTCTAGTACATCCAAATATCAAAAGCATCAGTCTAGTATCTGGAGGCTAGAACTGCAATCCCTCACTCAAAGAGTTACGAATTGGAGTTGTTGCGTATACTGTAGGAAGCCAGGAAATCCATAACTACAAAACCCTCTTAGGACAACTGAAAGAGGTATGGATTTTGTGCCATTCAGAATGAAACAGACTCACTTCAACAAGCCTTGAGTTATGTATGGCAAGGGGCTGGATTGCACCTGTGTTAGTGCAATCTGTTTTGCCTTTTCAGCATAAAACTAGATACAGCTCCCCCAACACTTGACAACCAGCCCTATATAAATGAAGCTATTCCTAAAAGGGTCCTCCATCTGAGATCTCCAATGAGACCAAATACACCTCCTTGGGAATTCACCTTTCTAAATGAAAAACTAATCCTGACATCATTCAAAGCAGCCAGCATCATTGTTACATTCCTACCCTGGAATTTTTGCACTATAAGCCCTGATGAGAAAAAGAATAGTTGTGCAAAGACTTACCATAGCGATAGAGGTCCTTCTGTTGTCTGTTGCAGTATTCTGTACATAATGAGTTGCTTGCCCAGACTACCCGATGTCAGCCAGTATACCAAAATCTTTTACTACTTACTGTAAGGTGCGTGGTACGGTCTCAATTAGATAGTTATTGGACGTAGGTCATCAAGGTGATGCATGCGCACACCATCCTCAGAACTAAGCCCCAGAAGGATAGACAGTCCAGGGAACAGAGTCTCAATACATCCAAGAATTATGAGAAATGGGGAAGGAGGGTGGGACAGACTACTGCAACAGAGAAGAGAAGGACATATAGTGTTATGGCAAATTTCTTGCACAACTATTCTATGCCCTTATATTCATCTGTTGCAGTATTCTTTACATGAGGGAGAGTACCAAAGCTCATGCAGAGAGGGAGATGGAGTTAGCTGAAGAATTTTCCAGGAAGCCATGAAGAATGGCCTTGGCAAACCCAGCCCTAGATTTGAAAATGGAATCCACTTGTAATGTTTGGTAAAGGTGTGAACAGAGGTCCAGGTAGCAGCTTCAAGAATAGAGTTGGTATCTAGTCCTTTGAGAAAGGCACCAGAGGAGGCCACTGCTCTGGTAGAGTGGGCTTTCACTGAGCAGGAAGTAGATTTCCCATGACAGGCACAGCAAAAGGTAATGGTTTTGGAAATCCAGTTAGAAATGGTTTGTTTGGACACAGGAAGTCTCAGAGCCCTGGGATGGAATGAGACAAACAGCTGGTCAGATTTCCTAACAGATTTAGTTTTGTAAAGGTAAAATCTAAGTTGCCCATACACATCAGTTGTGTGCAGAATCATCTCACTGGTGTTTTGGGGAGAAGGGAAAAAAGGTTGGAAGGTGAATAGCCTGGTTTAAGGACAACATTAACCACTTTTGGCATAAAGGTGGGGCTGGTATGAAGGGAGACCCTATCTTTGTGAAACATCAAGAATGGGGGAAGACGCCATCAGGGTCTGGAGCACAGAGACCCTTCTGGCAGAAGTAAGGGCTACCAGCAAGACTGTGTTTTCCAGCTACAGTGTTTTAGAGTGTTAGAGGAAGTTGGCTTGAAAGGTGTGAGAATCAGTTTCTCTTGCACAAAGTTTAGGCCTCAGGGAGGGGGCATAGGCCTCCTTGGCGTTCTAATGTGGAGGACGCCTTTGAGAAACTGTTTGGCCTCCAATCTACAAACTAAAGGTGGAGAAAGAGGCAAAAATGTCTGACAGACATTCTTTTACAGATAAATGAGCTAAGCCAGAATTAAGCAACTCACACAGGTAGGACAGGACCAGAGGAAAATCCACTGTTAATGGGTCCAGGTTATGAGAAAGACACCACATAGAAAATCTTTTCCATTTGGAGAGGTACGATTTTCTGGTATTACATTTCCTGGCCTCCTGCAGGACTTAAAGCACATCCTCTAATAGGCATCTGAAAGGTATCAAGGCTCTACCACCCACAGAGTTAGTTGTAGGTTTGCAATTTGTGGGTGGCTGAAAGAGCCCATGTGCTATGTGAGTAAGTCCACTCTGTTGGATAACTTGTGATGATTGCCCTTAGCTAGGTGGAGGAGAAGGGGGGGAACTAATGCTGTTGTGGCCAATAAGGAGTCACCACTAAGATTTTTGGTTTGTCCTGCTAAATCTTGAGGAGGACTTTCGGAATGAGCGGAAGGGGAGGGAATGCATACAGAAACTTCCTCTTCCAAGATACTGATAGGGCATCCACTTCCCATACCAGGGGGTGTGGTTCCCTGGCACAAAATTTTGGAAGTTGTCTGTATAGAGGGAGGCAAGCAAGCCTATTTGAGGAATACCCCACTTGTGGTCTATGTCCAGAACTGCATCAAAGCATCTATTCATGGGCCTGTGTTATGATCTGCTCAGGGTGTCTGCCACAGCCTTTTGGTTGGAAGGGGTGAAGACCACCTGTAGAGAAATCTGAAGTTGGAGGGCTAGCTCCCAAACCTGTAAAGCTAATCTGCACAGGAGGTAGGACTGCCCCCCCCCCCCGCTTGTTCACATACAAAAGAACAGTCATGTTGTCTGTGTAGATCCTCAACCAACCTGGGTTGACAAGGACTGAAAGGATTGACTGGCTGGCATCAGTGCCTTCATCTCTTTCACATTTATGTGATCCTTTATCTGTAAGGGAAACCATTGGCCTTGTACAGCATGGGAGCCCAATGCAGTCCCCAACCTGTATCTGAAGCATCTGTGTACAGGTCGAGTTGGGAGCAGAGGGTGGAGGGCAGTCCTGGGTTGAGGGACATCTGATGTACCCACCAATGGAGCTCTTTCTTTAAGCAAGGGAGGAGCAGATTTTGAAATTCCAGATGGTGGGCATTTTGTGTCCACACCGACTACAGGAACCACTGAAACTTCCTCGTATGAAGCCTTGCCAGGGGCAGCATAGGAATGGTGGAAGCCATAAGTCTGAGAATCCTGAGAAATTGCTTTAGTGGCAAGAGGCTGAGGGGGAGGATGTCTGAAAATATCTGGCAGAGCTCCTGAGACTTTTGAGGTGGAAGGGACCGCATCATCTTGCCTGTTCAGAACCTGCACCCCAGAAAAACATGATGTTGGAATGGGGTGAGGACATTTTTTTTTTGTAACCGATTGTGAATCCTAGTTCATAGGTTCATAGGTTCATAGGTTCATACTAGGCTATCTGCCCGAGGGCATTATTATTTTGCTGTGCCTCTGTTGAGCAGTGACACTGAGGTAATCCCTGGGGTATATCTGCAATCCATCCATTGGTCAAGATTTCTGAACAAGGCCAGCGAGGTGCTCAGTCTTTGGGTGATGAATCTATAGTTCTTTCAGCGCATAGGCAAGATGTTTGAGTTTGAGACCCTTTTTTTTTTTTGGTGAGGAACTTTTGTGGCCTCCAGCTGCTGCAAGTGTGGTCAGATACATTCCGAGATGGGGCATTGTACTCAATCATTGGTCTGATGAGTGATGAGTATAGACAAAGCCAAACTGGGATGGATCAGGTGGATGCCATGTTTTTTTGCTTTGTTTTTCAGCTTTGAAGAGCAGTTTGGAGGGAGATGGGGGGGAGCTTGGGCTGGCTGCATATCTATCTCCTTTTGGGGGGGGGGGAGAAGTTTGCACTGACTGTCAGCCATGCCAGTATTGGCAATGTGTCTGTGGATCAGTAATTCTTCACATCATTTGAACTAGTTCTGAGCATATCTGGGAGGTTCCTCCCAGGTTTCTACAGGTGCTGGTAGAAGGCATTTGTAAGTGATTCAGTGGCTTGAGTACTGTTTTCAACCCAGCGAGATTAGTTTGTGATCTGATCTCACCATGATGAGATGTATGTTTGTTTTGTGGTCCTGTGGGATGTGTGACTAGTTGTTTCATTGGCATTTGAGTTTATGAATTTAGGAGTGTTTTTGGGGGTTTTGGGCTTGAGTAGTCTATATTAGGGTAATTGAGAGTACCACCCTGTATGAATATGATGTTTGGTGGTGATACATTTATCCTTTTTTCAGGAAGGCCATGCCATGTCCTGAGTTTGAGTTGGTGGTGGCCTGTAACATGCTACAAATTTGCAGAGCAGTCTTGCTATGGTTAATTGCACCTGGATGGTCTCCGATGCATCGATGAATATGGATACCGCATTTTGAGATTTAGACTTCTGGCATTGAGCAGCATTACCTGGTAGGTTTAGAATTTGAGCTTGTAGTAGTTTTATGATGGTAATGGCTGAGTGGAGGTTCACTGTAGTTCCTCTGGAGCATTTGCCTAGAACAGGAAGTCATCCAGGTAAGGGAAGATTTGAATTCCTTAGAGAATGCAACTACCAGGGGTAAACATTTTGTGAAAACTCTTGCGGCTGTAGAAAGACCAAAGGGTAAGGCAGAGAATTGAAAATGCAAGGAAGCCACAGAGGAACAGAGACATTTCCTGGATTTGGAATGAATGGGAATATACAGATAGGCATCTTTTATGTCTATGGATGCCAAAAAGGCCTGAGGGGAGAATCAGAGGAAACAGGGTCCGAAGGGTGAGCATTTTGAAGGAGGGCACATTTAGGAAAGATATGAGGAAAGAGAGATAGTACATTTGTGTACACTTACCATAAATGTAGATGTTCGAGTGTATTCACTGTTGCAGTCATTACATTTGGGTAATCCTGCTGGCAGGTTGCCCTCAGTCGGCCTGAATTCCAAAGTCCTGGGTCCTGCATCGGCTGTCGTCACCCCTTCCCTGATGTCAGGTTGTCAGGGGTATAAAAGAAGCAGCCGACGCCATTTTCTTTAGTTTTTCTTGCCCCAAATGTCAGGTGCCCCCTAAAAGGGTAGGCAAAATTTATATCTATATATAAAAATTACATGCAGCCATATGAACTTTACCTTCATCCACAAGCAAATACATCACACAGGTTGTATAAATCAGAGAAGGAAAGATAGGTTCCATCAGAAGAAAAGGGGGAATGGCGGGTGGGTAACCTGGACTGCAACAGTGAATACACTTGAACATCTACATTTATGGTAAGTGTACACAACTGTACTATGTTCTTCGTGTTTCACTGTTGCAGTCATTACATTTGGGTAGATTCCCAAGCTATGGTTGGGAGGCTGGAGCTAAACAGCATTAGGGGTGGCTATAAGACCCTGCAGAACTGCAGTGGCAAAGCCTGCCTGGATTTAGAGTAGAGTGGCAGATGATAGTGCTTTGTAAAGGTGTGCACTGAACTCCAAGTAGCTGCCTCTAAAATGTCCTTGGTTGGTACTCCCCTGAGAAAGGCTGCTGAAGTGGCTGCAGCTCTGGTGGAATGTGGCCTAATGCCCTTAGGCACTGGCTTGCCATGGTATAAGTACCAGAAACGAATGTAGTGGCCTATCCACTTTGAAATAGTCTGCTTTGAGATGGCCTTTCCTTGTGATCCTGCAGCATATGCCACTAGTAATTGCTCTGTCTTTCTGAAAACTTTGGTTCTGTCCAAGTAGAATCTAAGCTGTCTGTGTACGTCCAAAGAATGTAGAATTCTTTCTCCCTTGTTCTGTGGATTTGGAAAGAAAGTTGGCAGATGAATGGTTTGATTAAGAGCCATACTGGACACCACTTTAGGCATAAATGTTGGGTTTGTCCTCAATGAGACCCTGTCCGGATAAAAAATGATAAAAGGTTCCACAGCCATGAGTGCCTGTAGCTCTGAAACTCATCTTGCAGAAGTTATTGCTAGGAGCAGAGCTGTTTTCCAAGATAAAAATGTTATATCCACAGTAGCAGCTGGCTCAAAAGGAGGCAGGGTGAGTTTTTCCAAGACGTAGTTGAGGTCCCATGCAGGCATTGGTGATCTCCTTGGAGGCCTTAAATTTTTGGCTCCTCTGAGGTACTGTTTTAATAATGTATTGTAATGGGCTGAAATGGCAGAGATATGAATTTTAATAGACGAGAAAGACAGGCCTTTGTCCAGCATCTCAGTTAAATATTGTAAAATATGAGGAATATTTGGCACAGTTGTATCTGTTCCTTGTGCCTGGTTCTAAGCACAGAATCTCTTCCATTTTCCAGCATAAGATTTTCTAGTACTAGGCCTTCTGGCTTACAAAATGACATCCATCACAGCTTTGCTGAGAGGTGTGTTTTGTATGACTACATTATTCGCCATGCTGCCAGGTTTAAAGTTCTGAGCTGGCTGTGCAGGATCTGATTGTTTTGCTGGGATAGTAGATGCGGTACTTGAGGTAAGGTCCAAGCTGGGCATTGAGACAAGCTCCTTAATATTGGGTACCAGTGCTGGCAGGGCCAGTCTGGTGCAATCAGAATCATCTTTGGCTTCTCCTGTCTGACCTTTAGGAGTACCTTGGGGAGGAGAGGCAGAGGGGGAAAGGCATATACTGATAGGTTTTTCCAGCTGAAGGATAGGGCGTCCATTTTCCATGCTTGTCGGTGATAAATCCTTGTGCAGAATCTCTTTAGTTGATAGTTGTGAGGGGAGGCAAACAGATCTATGTCCGGGCATCCCCATTTCCATGTTATCATGTTGAAGACTTGTGGATCCAGCTGCCACTCGTGGGGATCCATGAGGTTTCTGCTTAGTTCGTCTGCCAGAGTATTTTTCCTTCCTGGCAGGAATTGTGCCTGCAGATGTACTTGGTAAGTCAATGCTGTGTCCCACAAAGTCATAGCTAGTCTGCAAAGGGGGTAAGAATGCGTGCCCCTCTGCTTGTTTATATACCACATGACTGTGGTTGTTGTCTGTCTTTATCAGTAGTCTTTTTGATTGATATGTAGATGCATTTGGTTTGAGGTCCATGTTCCCTGAATGCATCTTCCTGCCATGTGGGCCCCCCAGGCATAATCTGATGCTTCCGTTGTTAGTGTCTGCCTGGCTGGGGGTAATGTGAATGGCTGTCCCTTGTTTTGGTGACAAGCCTTTGCCCACCATCGAAACTCCTGTTGCAGGCAGGGAATGAGAGTAATTATGGTTTCCAGGCTGTGGCAATGTTGAGTCCAAACACTTTTTAGGTACCACTGAAGTTTCCTCATATGCAGTCTTGCATATGGAATTAATAGGGTGCAGGATGCCATGAAGCTCAAAGCCTGCAGAATTTTTCTTGCAGATAACTGGGATTTGCTGCTAACATGTTGAAATAGGTAGTCAGTTGCCTTTGTTTGTCTGGCGTGAGATAAGCCATCTGGGCAGTTGTATTTAAGCTTGCACCCAGGAATATTATCTCTTCAGAGGGTACTAGCTTTGATTTCTTTTCAATGACTGTGTACCCTAGGCATGTTAGAAGTTTTTTTCACAAACGCCAGATGCTGTAAAAGGATGTCCTTGTTCTCTGCTTGAATTAGACAGTCGTCCAAGTAAGGGTATATTTGTATTCCTCTTTGTCTGCAGAATGCAATCACTGGTGCCAGGCACTTTGTAAAGACCCTGGGTGCAGTAGATAAGCCAAAGGGCAGTGCAGAGAATTGGTAATGCATTGAGCCAGCCTTGAATCTGAGGTATCTTCTGCATATTTGTCTGACTGCGACATGCAGGTATGCCTCTTTTAGGTCTAAAGTTACAAGCCAAGCGTTCTTGCCCAGCATGGGCAGAAGCTGCTGCAAAGTCAACATTTTGAATTTTGGTATATCCAGGTATGTGTTCAGAATCGATAGGTTCAGTATTGGCCTCCAGGCCTTGTCCTTTCTGGGCACTAAGAACAGTCTTGAGTAAAATCCTTGCCCCCGCTCTTGCTCTGGCACTTGTTGAATGGCCCTCATATCCATGAGGGATGAGACTTGTTTTTGTGCCTCTGCCCATTGATTTTTTGGCAGATCTGGCCAGCCGTTTGCCTTTGGCAGGGTATGGAAATGGAACTTGTAGCCTTGTGACATGGTATTCAGAACCCACTTGTCCTGGGTTATAATGTGCCAAGTTTGAGAAAAAAGTGCTAATTTTCCCCCTAAAGGTGCTGCTAGGTAATAAGTGCTTGGTGCAGGCAGGGGGAAGTGATTGGGGCTGTTTCCGGTAAGGTTGTGATTTGTCTTCTCCACTTTTGGAGGTAGAAGCACCCCATTGCTTTGACCTGTATGAACCTTGCGCCTGGGATCTGCCTCTAGGGCATCTGGGTCTGCCCCTTTGATGTCTGTCTGACACAGGAAAGGACCAATTCTTTGTTGGCCAGTGTCTACTAAACCTAGGTGGCTGTACTTGTAAGAAATCTTTGACCGTTTGCATAGATTTAGCCTTGTTCTCCATTTTCTTTAACACCTCTTCTGCCTTAACTCCAAAGAAAGTACCATGCTGTAAAGGTGCATCTAATAATTTAACTTTAACATAATCAGGCAGATTTTGTTCCTTTAACCACGCATGCCTTCTAATTACAGAACCTGTAACTGCGGCCCCGCAGGAGGCCTCTAAAGAATCAAAACCACATTGCAAAGTATGCTTTCCAACTTGTTCAGCTGCATGCAATATATCCTGCATTTCCTTGTTTTCTGTACATTCAGAGTTTAACAACATTTTCTGTTTAAACAATGACATGACAAGTTGCTGATATTTGAGCATATGAAACTGACAGTTTAAGGCTCTTATAGCAAAGGCAGACGATGTGTAAACTTTTTTTCCCCATCTGTCCAGTGCCCTAGAATCCCTGTCAGAAGGGGTAGGGTTTTTTTGCAGCAGAAGCCTTAACTCCATTGGGACCCTGAGAAATAGTTTCTGGGTCTGCAGCAGGGTTTTTAAAAAGAAATTTATGTGAGTCAGGAACCCTGTAATATCTGTCAGGCTTAACAGGAGCTGGAGGGAAGGAGTCAGGGGTAAGGATAGACTACAAAAACACATCATCTACAATGTTTAACACAGGGGGGATGGCAAGTGGCTTGTGCTTGGGTAGTAGCAGGAAATCCCTGAGCCTCTTTTTAGATTCTGAAAAATCTTGGCTCTCCCATTGGAAATGCTCCCTCATGGTATGTAAGGTTTCCCCAGAGGAATAGTCCTCAGGAGGAGAAGCTGAAGGAATGGATTCTTCAGCATCAGAATTCTCATGGGGGAAAAAGAATATTCCTGATCAGAAGAGGAATCAGAAGAAATGGAAACCTGATCTGAAGATTCATAGTCAGTCTCTTGACTAGGCCTCTTATCAGGAGGGGGATGGGAACCTCTGATCAAGGTAATTAAGTCTTCGGCCATTTTGAGCATCTGTTTTTTGGGCATGGAGGCCTGTCCACGTGGCTCTTGAGTTTGCTTCTTTGCCTTTGAAATTTAGTCTTTGCCTTTGAAGTCGGTTTAACGTATAGATGTTTGGGTCTGAATACACCTTCAGAAACCGGTGCCTGCTCAGTGGCTCCGGACCTATCGGAAGGATTAGCGTCCGAGGCTTCAATACCTCGAGTTTCCAGCAGCATGGCCAACTCCACGTGGGAGTCGGTAGCGGCCTGCGACTCTAAAGTAGCAGTCGTCAGGGGCTGTGAAAGAGCCTCACTGAGAACCGGCGAACCGGCGACTGGCTTAGGAGAAGCTTCGTCGTCCGTTTTGGGCCTCGGGTGTCTTTCTTTTTCTTTGCGTTTTTTGTGAACTCTGGTAGTCAGACGGCTTTCCAACGACATTTCTGGATAATTAAACCTGCGTTCAAAGTAGTTCAAAGCAAAATCATACCAATGCTTAATAGTGCGTTGGTTAAATCTAGCACAAAACCGACAACCCAGAAAGTTATAATCGGGGCCTAGGCAAGGAATACAGTAAGAATGAAAGCCCTTATGAGGTATTTGCTTCCCGCAAGATATACAATTATTAACTTTTTCAGACATCGGTTCTGGAGCAAGAAAAAAGTTTCCCCAACGGGGTACTTAGCTTTATAGAAGACTTCGGATCTGAAATTTGAACTCGAAAATCTCAGGAGTCGGCCGACCGGCACTTGCGAACTGCATCTGCTTCGGGCACCGCACGGCAAGAAAGACTAAAGAAAATGGCGTCGGCTGCTTCTTTTATACCCCTGATGACCTGACATCAGGGAAGGGGTGACGACAGCCAACGCAGGACCCAGGTCTTTGGAATTCAGGCCGACTGAGGGCAACCTGCCAGCAGGATTACCCAAATGTAATGACTGCAACAGTGAAACACGAAGAACATCTAGGAATGGTCTCCAGGGGCATTCCTTTCTGGGAACTAGGAACATGCGAGAGTTCCTGTTTGGTCTGAGGGCACTGGTTGAATGGTTCCCTGTTCTAGTAAGTCTCCCAAAACTTGGGGGAATAGGGGTACCTGTTCCTCAGGGGGTTGTGGGATACTCCTGAAAGGAGGTACAGTGTGCCATGCCACAAAGTAACAGTGTTTTATGATGTACAAGACTCAGGTGTCTTGTGTGATGAATTCCCACACTGAAAGGAAAAGAGAGAGGCGGAGGGAAAAAGGGGTGTTGGATGGGAGTCCTGAAGCTTCAGGACGAATTTGCTCAGTCAGGAAAAAGCTGCTTACTTGAGTGGGAAGAGAAGGAAGCTGAGCAATGCTGAGGTTTCTTGCTTCCCTTTGAAGGTTTGGGTTGGGAGGGCCAGGTTTGCCTTTGGATGAAAATCTGTTTGGAAGGGTAGCTCCTGTGGAACTTGGGGACTGGACAGATAGGGCTGTGCTTCAGCTCTTAATTCCAAGCTCTTTTCCTGCAGGGATTTAAAGAGATCAGCTGAAGCCTTACCAAACAAAGCCGCATTATCAAGGGAAGCATCCATGAGCTTTGCCTTGATATCCACAGGGAGTGGCTGAAGCCTTAGTCATGGAAATCTCCTGACTACTGAGGCTGAGGCAGTAGCCCCAGAGGTAGTTTCAACAGCATCCCAGCTGCATTTTATGGAATATCTGACCACCTGGGAGGACGTAGCAATAAGGGAAGAGGCCAAGGTCTTGTTTTCTGAATCAGGCATGTTAGACAATTTTACACTGTTGTGACATAAGTTCCAGGGAATACTTGGTCATGTAAGTCTGGTAATTCAAAGCCCTAAAGACTTGAGTACACAAAGTATAGATCTTCTTCCCTAACCTCTCAGGTTGCCTACTATATTTGTCAGAAGGTAGGAGACAGGTGGAAGGAAAGGACCTAGAAGCTTAGTTTGAGGCCACAGAGATGACAGAGAGATCAGCCACAAGGGCCTTAAAGAGAAAGCTGCTGTTTTGAGGAACTTTATAATAATTGGTCCAGCTTCTTAGGGGCCGGAGTTGAGAATTGGGATGTGTGGATGTGGAAGCAAAGGCATCCAGAAAGATGGGAATAACCAGTGGGATGGTAGAAGGGCTAGGGATTTCCACCTGGAGTAGGTCGTAGTACCTTTTCTGAACTTCTGACATTTGAGAGCTGTCCCACTTGAAGTAATCCTTCATTTTTAAAAGGGTTTCTCCAAAGGAGATTTCCTCTATGGGTGAGTCCATCCCATTAGAGTCTTGAGAGTCACTATCCTCATCTGATGACACTATCCTCATCTGATGAGACTTCTTCTGAAGAAAGTTGTTGTCTAACCCTTTTTTGAGGCGAGGTAGAGAAAGAAGAATGAAGAGGAGGAGGAGGAGCAGGGAACCCTTCAGTAGGCCTTAAAGCCAAGGCCTTGAGTAACCCTTGAGCACAATTTTGCCAATCTTTCTGGGAGTCTGAAGGAGAGGATGGAAATTTAGTTTTTTGTTTTTTCTTTGCAGGCACATCCATCTGATGTAAGGTGGGGGTAAAGACATAGGCCTACATTCTAGGATGTTCCAATCAACTTCTTCCCTCACTAAGATTTGTGTGCTTCCTCTAGGGCCTTCTAACAGAGCGAGCCTTGGTTCCCCCTAGACTTCTGTACCAGATGTCTCTACAGCCTCTCTAGATGTGCTGGAGTCCAGGCCTAATGTAGCCTGTAAAACGAGCTAGGCCAAGTGATCCAGATCCGGAGCTAAATGCATCTCCAGGCTATTATGTGCCTTGGGAGAAATGTCTGCTGGGAGAGACGCAGCTGAAGCCTCAGGCCTAGGCCTTTTAGTCTTCTGCTACATGGCAGGCTCAGTTGTTGGTCCGGAAGAACCTTTCATCGCTTTTTTGGCAAGAATTTTCAGGTGCTGGTTTTCTAAATATATAGCAAGGGAGGAATGGCTGCTCCGATGGGTCTTGGGGATGAACGACTGGCAGAAAAAATAGTTCTTATGGTCATGGTGGGGCCCAAGACAGAAAAGACACACAGTGGTTATCTGTGTGGAATCTGTCTTCCAGAATCACACTTCCTTTCTTGGATGACATTAACGTGAAGAAAAACTGATACAGCAGCAAAAGACACAAAAGGTTTCTCAAAGGGGCACTTATTTTTTACAAGAAATGCTAGATTCCGGCTTCAGAGCGATGTCTGGGACTGCCGATCTGACTGTCGACAAAGAAGTTCTGAGGATGGTGCATGTGTACATCACCTTTATGGGCTACATTCGATAGCTGCCTACATGAGACGTACCATGCACCTTACATTACTAAAAGACTTACTGGCAGACATTAGGTTGCCTAAGCAGGTAACTCTCTCATGTAAAGAATACTACAGCAGATGAATAGAAGGACATCGACCTTGTACAGTACTCCACAAATATAGAGTATCATTAACAACTAAACCTACTACAAGATTTCAGACCTTACCATAAACTACACTATCCAACTTCCAATTTTACTCCCTTAACATCAAATAATGGGGAAAGGGTTTGCACATGATGGATGCACATTTATAGCTAAGTCACTATCTGGACAGGGGAGTTCCAAGATGGTTGCAGTGCTGTAATCAGCTAACAATACAGCTCTGGTAATGAAGAGTTACAGCCTGCAAATTACTGTAAATAGTTAGCTGAAGAGCCTATGACATCCAGTGGGTCATGAAGGAAAAGAAAAATGAAGTAAAAGGGAGAGAAACTGTGGAAACTCAGAAGGGAGACTAACAGCAATGGGGTGGACCTCAGCTGGGGGAAGCATATGGTGATATCAGACAAAGGAGAAATGTTTTTAGTCACCACAGAAAGACCCATCAAATAATTTCGGAGATGTTCAAGGTAATCATGTCCCTGTTGGAATATACAGAAAGAAAATACTGAAGACTGCAAGAAATGTGTTTTAATCGGGCATGCAGACGAAATAGTATATATGCAAACTGCTGCAATGGAGATGAAAGAAAAATTGTGGAACAGCAATTACAATACGGACAAATGGCATGGAAACTGGTTGAGCTCTATGCCTGGACACACAGATACAACTTGAGGTTTATAAAGGCACCAGAACAAACTGAAGGTGAAGATTGTAAAGACTTCATGAAAAAATTCCTCCTCAGTAAATAGATTGAACATTCTACTGACAATATTAACATAGAGAGAGGGTACACAGTAAATATTCCCAAACATGTGATGAAAGCAGCCAAGACGTATAATGATTAAACTGCAGACATATGACTAAAGGAGGAAATTCTTTCTACTTTGTGGATGAAGGGAACAATTTAAAGGTTGGAGACATAAGGATTTACATGGATAACTTCATTGATAATATAAACTAACACATAAATGCTTTTCTTCCTTCCACTAGACTCTGCAAAGAAATGAAACTTCCTTTTAAGTTAATGTATTCTGCTTTACACTGTGTCTTCTAACCAAATAGATTACAAACCTACACAGACCCCTGACAGGTACAATATGAAATGGCAAAGAGAAAACAGCCACAAGCTGGGGAAAGTGGCGAGGGTGCAAGCAACCAGTCAACTGGTACAAAAAGGCCAACCATGGACACTTCAAGAGACAGCAAATCCCTTTCCTGTTTTCCTAAAGAAAATCATGGATAAAACAAAGGAGATGCAACAGTTATCAAAAAGAAAAATAATGCACTAGAATGCTGAACTATAACACTATTTAAAAAAATTAAAATACTTCTATGGCAAAGGACATGATACCCAAAATGTGAATTGCATTCTGACTGACACATTAAAAACCGTGGTGATTAGCAAGTGCTAGACAGAAAATAACACCTTGATTTAATGTAAGCATTGTATGTCGGTGGTGGTGCTGCGGTAGCATTGTCGCCTCACAGTAAGACGCTGTCTGGTTCGATTCTCAGCTAGAGTGTCTTCTGCGTGTAGACATGCGTGAATGGGCGTACCTTCGTTGAAGGTTGTGCGTCAGGCCTGGCAAGCCAGTACATAAAAATCAACTGCCAATCATTAGCGGACCAGAGTTCCGCTGTGGCAACCTCTAACCGGGAAAAGCCGAAAGACACAAACAAATTGTATGTCACACTTTTAATTACAAATAAAACTTTAACTGAATGGGGGTCCTATACTGCATGCGGTCCGAAAACAGTTCCCGTTTTCAAATTTCAAACTGTTTTTATGTCGCTTTTGCTTCTAATAAAGGTACTACAACATTGCAGAAGGGAGGGGGAGATGTACATGACTGATGGATGAAAAATAAATTAAAATATTTTATGATGGAAACCAATAGTCAATACTGTATAAAAGTATTTCTGGTAATGCATTTGCTAGTACTAGGAATGCATGCAAAATTAATGAGATAAATATGTTGGCTGAAAACAGGCTAGACAGCAAGATTTAAAAAGATTGTGAATCACTAACAAAGGGAGTGGGTGCATCTACAATTAAGGATTACTATTTAGGCTGATAACTGGAACACAGTATTGCATCCTGTTGAAGTGCAGCTGGGTAGAAGAAGAGACTCAAACCCTACACTAGGAAAACAGCTGGGGTGACTCTCAGCTTTGCTGGGCATGACACTGATACAGGTCAGTTAGAAGATACCTTTCCATGAATTACTTGCTATACTTGAAGACAGAAATCTTATTCTCTTACAAATAAGACCTTTACTTCTAGACAGCATGATTATGTGTGTAAAAAAGTTGAAAAGCTTTCTATAGTGAGCTCACTTGCCCTTCAAATGTGTTTCATCAATGGAGAGTGCACTTCATCTTTCCTCATGGAAGGGTAACCTCACCATGCTAAAGAGTTAGATTTTGAAAGATAGAACTGCAGACTTTTTTTGATATAGGTCATGGGGCTCATGTGGACACCACAGTGGCTATCACTGACAAGTGGGAGGCAAGGAAACTTGGTTTCAATATAACAACTTAAGACAAATTAATTTTCTGTTAAAACAAAAATCAGCAGAGGCTCACAAACATTCCTCAGGAGTTAAGGACAGCTCATAACAAAATGGTGCAGGGGAGGGGGTGGTCCCACAGCCAGACTGGACTGAGCTCGTGAAGCTATGGACAGGTACTTGCAATGCAAAGTACATTTCGCTATGGCTTTATTTTGAGCTCACACTCTAGAATTCACCCCCTTCCAATCAGAAATTTTTAGCCATAAACTGCATCAGCAAGAGGCAGATAGAACTATTTGCCAGATTAAAACGTTAGATTTGTAGCACGTGGTTTCTTCTTCCACATAAATCTTACAGGAATTTGTGCAGTTCTGGCTCACAACTTTACTCTGAGGATTCCACTGGGCCTTCAAAACTACCCGGAAAACTTGACTATCTGGAGACATTAGATCTTCCCCAGATTTCTCCTGAGCAGGTGGAAGAATTTGTTTTTCCCTTCACAGCAGACAAAGCGTTTAATACTATAGCAAGAAAGAAAAGGGTTAAAGCACCTGTCCCAGACAGCCTTCAGTTAGAGATTTATTTTCAGGAGAGGGGCTCTTCATGGAGAACTTTACACAGTGAGCAAATGAGGAGCTGACTATCAAAACAGTGCCAATCCTGGAAACAAGGTGCTGTGTCAGTAATAGTGAAGCCAGGAAAGGACCGTCTTGTGGTTAGTATTTATCATATTATTTAAATCTTGAACCATAACTACAAAATATTCAAATCTTTACATGCCTAATAAGCTTACAAGGCTTCTTCCTCAACTTGTACATATAGGTCCTCAACTTGTACATATAGGTTCATTGGTGTGTACTAGGCTAATGGCCCTGGAGCCTTTACAAGCCTAACCCACAGAAGTGCCCTGGCATCGTGCCGCCTGACATTAGTTCTCAGTGCCTCTATCAAGCAGAGCCACTGGAGTGATCCACAGGGTGAACTTTCTATTTCCCATCCACTCATCAAGATTTCTCTTGAAGAGGGCCAGTGAGGTGCTCTGCTTGACATGTATGGGAAAGTCTATTCCAGAGCATGGGCAGTCTATGGGTTATGAACCTGTCCCTCCAGCATGTTCTGTTGATTGTGGTAATGAGGTTGAGGTCTCTGGAGTGTGTGGTGCAGAAGGATTGGGATTTCTTTAGATGTAGCATTTCTAATAGAGCTGGGTCAGACATGGCTTTGTAAGTCAAGCAGAGATCAAGCAGTGTTTGTCCCTGATACTACTATATCTGATAATTTACTAAAACCTTCCCTTATTATTGAGAATGCCACCATCTTGGGATGTATTTTATTCTAAGTCAGTCTGGACGCTGAGGAGGAGTTTGACAGGTTAAGATTGAACTTTTTATTCCCTGTCTTAGAGGGGATAGGATTTTCCCAAGCATCAGTATCTCTTACTCAGGCCCTATATTTAGATGCAACTGTCAAAATAAAGATTGAAAGAGTAGTTTCTCGTCCAGTCAGCATGCATAGAGAAATTAGTCAGGGCTGCCCCCTTTCACCTTTGTTGTTTGCAATATACTTTGAGCAAAGTGCTTGGAAACTACGTAAAATTTTGGACCTAGTTAACACAACAGGCAACCGACAGCCATCTCTACATGACGCTGATGACCTGTTATTGTGCCTGCCAGGCTCAGAACATGGGTTAAATTTAGTTTTAAGGGAGTTGCCCTGTTTTAGCAAATATTCTGGATACAAAGTTAATAAGTCCAAAACACAAGTGGTTAGAAATAAGCACTTGCTTTTACAGGCAACAGTGGGGAGATTTTATTTCCTGGTGGGCCTAACATGATGACATAATTATGAGTCTCCCTAACTTCTGATATACAGAACTCTGTAGCCTTAACATTGGGTAAAACTGTAGAAAAGGTTCAAAATTACTTCAGAGTATAGAGGGATTTAAAACTGAATTTCCAGCAGAGAGTTTTTGCCATGAAGTGGTGTGTTCTCCCTCTAATACTTTACTCATCTTAGAATTTCCCAGTAAACCACCTCCTGCTTTTCTGACAAACATTAGGAGAATGGTGATCTCCTTCTACAGCTTGATCAGAAAAGCACAGATTCGGATGGGACCTCCTCATGCTGCCTTAGGGGGACAAGAGGAATTTTGCTGTCTAATTTCAATCTGTATTCTTTGGCAGCTTATCTTAAAATTCTGTGGGGATTGCTTTGCTTGGATTATCAATTAATACAGAAATATGTTCTATCGAATATAATAATGGGGCTTGGAGGATTTGATAAGTCCATAGAAACTGCGCATTGAAGGAGGGTTTAAAATAACACACCCATCACAGAAAATTTGTCTAAAACCATCCTTCACATTTTAAAATGACTAACACTCATACTGGTGTGAATCTTGTACCCAATTTGCTTTTCTAAAGTGTGGAAACCTTTGATGCAGGCAGGATGGAATTTTCACGGAAATATAACACCCTTAAACATTGGGATCAGGTGTATATGGAGGATGAGAAGTTGCCTTGTATGCTACAGATGAAAAAATTCCATTTTTCTATCAGGGAAAAACAGAGGATTTGAAGTTGTTGATATATTTTCACAATAAAAAGTTGGGGCACACTAAGGAGTTAGACTGGCTTAGATGGATCCAGTGGTAGATAAACATGAGGAGTGATTACCAATCTAGGAGGAAAGTAATACCTTATCTGTATAATATTCTGATATTTTCAAGGATAAGCTGCCCATTAATTACATACAGGGTTAGCAGAAAGATTTAAATCCAAACATTTCTGATGAGGTACAGTCCCACACTTGTACAAATCACTAGATATGCTACTAGGTCATGCAGATCCTGAGTAGTTGGGTGGCAAAGTTTTAAGTATTTTTATACTCCATGATAATTAAATAGCGTGTTTCCTACCTGCTACCCTATATATATTGGTTGTGACTCTGTTTTTTCAGTTAAGGCTTGTTCAAAAACCTGCATAGCCAGTGATAAGTGGGGGTAGTTCACTTTATTGTTATTCAGTTTTTCTGCCTTATAAAAGTGGTACAGTTTGAAATATTTTCTGCTTAAACTGTGAGCTTTGGCCAGCTAAAACCTGTATGCAATCAGTTGAACATATAAGTGAAGTTAAGTAAATCTTAATCTGCACTTTTTTCAAATAATACACAATTTAAATTAATTTGTTTGTGTTGCATTGAGCAATATCTAGCTGGAAGTTGTGACTCTGTTTTTTCAGTAGGTTCCCACCCACCCTGCTTTTGTTTTGGTGTTAATCTTGGTGGCTTTGAAACTGTAAATTTGCACTTGGATACTCCTCCTGGGCCCATCTCATTTGCTCACTCAAAAAAAAAAATGTTCTTTTTATCTGCTTTTACTGTATTTGTGTTTCTTCCTACTTTATTTTGCTTTTGCGTCATCTTAAAAGTACTCAACTGTATTTATTACTGCTTGGTGTAACTCATTCTAAGCCTTTTAGTTTAAGCACTTGGGCTTCAGACCAGTTGTTTTACATTAAGAAGGTTTGTGGTCTGCACTGTAGTGGCAGAAAAGGTAGCTTACATCCTTCTAAGTTGGGAACTGCTGATTGAGGGCTCAGTGTCTGTTATTCTAAAAGTGTATTAGTTCTGGTTTAAGCACTTGGGCTTCAGGCCAGTTATTTTACATTAACAGGGTTCGTGGTCTGCACTCTTGTGGGAGGAGAGGCTGGACTCTGCCCTTCTGAGCTGGGACTTTCTGGTTAAAGGCTTATAGTGCCTGCATATTTGAACTGCTTCTTACTGAAATTGGTACACCTTGTTTGCTGTAGCATAGACTAGATCCAGGCCTGCTGAATCCTAGCTTTGTTTGTATAACTTGAACACTAAACCAGGCATTCTTTAAAGTATTCAATTGTATTTATTACTGCTTGGTAGTAACTTCATTAAAGTGTAGCTATCATTCGAAGTCTTTTGGATTAAGCACTTGGGCTTCAGACCAGTAGTTTTACATTAGGAAAGTTTGTGGTCTGCACTGTGGTGGCAGGACAGGTAGCTTAAATCCTTCTAAGTTGGGAACTGCTGATTGAGGGCTCAGTGTCTGTTATTCTAAAAGTGTATTAGTTCTGGTTTAAGCACTTGGGCTTCAGGCCAGTTATTTTACATTAAGAAGGTTCGTGGTCTGCACTCTTGTGGGAGGAGTAGCTGGACTCTGCCCTTCTGGGAATTTCTGGTTAAAGGCTTATAGTGCCTGCATATTTGAACTGTTTCTTACTGAAAATGATACACCTTATTTGCTGTAGCATAGACTAGATCCAGGCCTGCTGAATCTAGCTTTGTTTGTATGCTTGTTGTTTGTTTGCTTGTTATTTCCCTGAATCGCCAATTCCACCTAAAATGCGGCTTTTCAGCGCTTCTGTGGATCCCTAGTGATATCTGCATTGCTTACTGTACTTATTTCCTTGTTTCACTTGAAAAAAGTTACTGTTTGTCATTTTTGCATTTAAGTTACTTGTAACACAGTCGCACTCAAGTGCGCTAGCCTCCTCTATGTATTTAAAGTAATTTAAGCTCTGCATTTCTGTTGTTTCTGAAAAAAAAAAAATAAATAAATAAAAATACAAAATTCCTTGTTTTCCCGCCTTTCTGAACTAGTCTAGTTCAGCTTTCAGGCTTTGCTGAATCCAGGACTGTGGTAAAGGTTCCTGTGTTGCCCACATCATACTTGGATAGTTAGGTGGCCTCCTTGTTCACTGTGAGAGAGGGAACTCTGAGCAGCCTATCTGTCCCTGTAGGAGTGGTCCCAGCCCAGCAACTTGTAGCTCATTGGCCATTGTGGGCTAATTTCTATCCTTTTTGATCTCCCTGGTATAAAAAACGCTTAGCGTGGTTTTGCGCACTGTGCAGCGCTGTTTAACTGCGGTTAAACTACTCCAGGCTCCATGAAGTCTGCACTTCAGTTTTTCCCTTGAAACACTTCAACCCAGCACTAGAAATAATGCAATTTAAGACCGGCACTTAATAAAACTCACTAAAACTAGCACTAGCTTACAGCTTGCACTTCAGCCCTATACTCAGGAAGTATAAGGCTCTTTACTCATCCAATCAGCAATACAGTCCCAACCATCTATTCAGGCATGTTCAAGGGACAGCTTCAGGTGTGCTCTCCGGTCCAGCTAGTGAATCTGGGCATCCTGAGGCAATGTTACAATTGCCTCATGTACACAGGCAACCCCCTCCGCCTCCCAACCAACACAAACATATGTGAGAGATGCAGCTACACAGCCAAACTGGAGGCTAAGCTCTCTCAACCCATGACTGGATCAACCAGTCACAAGGAGAAGGGCAACACAAGCACCACATTACCAGACTCACATAGACCAGCCATAGCTGCACCAGAAAACAACTCTCAGAAACACGCAAAAACATACTCGAAGGCTCTAAATAAGAACCTGCTTAAACAACAGAGACCTCCTAAGCATACACCCAAGCAACCCCCACCCCACAACAGAAACCAGGTAACACGTACGTCACAACGTCAGTGTGCCAAGCAAAAACAGCCCCTAAGGCTACATAGCACACTAGTAATCGGTGATTCTATCATCAGGCACACAGACGTCCCACTCACTAGACTGAACAAGGAGAAGGTTACCGTACGCTGCCTGTCGGGTGCCAGAATCCGCCACATAAAACATGCACTCAGGTCACTCCACAGCAAGTACAAATATGACTCTGTCATTGTACATGTTGACGTAAATGACCTGAGACGTACCTCTCTGGACTACATGAAAAGAGACATGGAGGAGCTCTCTGACCATGTAGCCCAGGCTGGTATGACTCTGACTCTGAGTAGCATCCTGCCCTCACCCAAAATGATGCCAGCATACAAAGAAAAAATGATCAGTTTCAACAATTGGTTAAACTACTGGTGTCATTCAAAGGCGATCCAGTACTTGTCAGCCTGGGACGACATGCTTGACAAGCCACAGTGCTTCGCCAGAGACGGCTTGCACCTGTCGCCCCTGGGCTTTCGAATACTGGCCAAGACTCTTGCCGCCCCAATACTGCCTTTTTTAGGCAAGGCTCAAAAGACAAACCCGCCTCCATAAACAACAATAATAAACAAAACCTGAGAGTAATGCTGCTCAATGCCAGAAGTCTAAACCTCAAAATACACGTACTCAAGGCTCTCCTTAGTATGGAAGAAATTGACGTATGTGCAGTGACAGAAACCTGGTTCAAGGCTCCAGAGAGCACCCCAGCACTACCAGGCTATAACTCCTACCATACCTTTAGGTCCCAAAACCAGGACCGGAACACAAAAGGAGGGGGTGTGTCCATATTCATCAAGAACACCCACACCTCCAGGTTAGTAGCACAGCACACGGAATCTGAGATCATCCAAGTGCAATTGACAGCGGGTAAATTGACTGTTAAATTTAAAGCTTGCTACAGATCTCCCACCTTGTCTCAGGACCTTCACGTAGCATTCCTGAGAACATTAGAAAGTATGAAGATTCTACCCAACACCATGCTACTGGGTGACTTCAACTATCCAAACATTGACTGGGAAAACTACTCAAGCTCAAACGCCCTAGCCCAATGCTTCCTTGAGTTTATAAACTCAAACGCCCTTGAACAGCTGGTCACCACTCCCACAAGAGGTGACAACATACTGGACCTGGTTATCACCAACATGGAGAACCTATGTTCCACACCTGAGATAAACTCGTCATTGGTAAGATCAGATCACAAACTAATCACACTGGACATCCACATCCCAACCCCCGCCCCCCCAGTCAAGGAAATCAAGGTAAAAAACTTCTCTAAAGCCAACTTCACACTCTTCAAGACCAAGGTGGGAAGTTTCAAAGCTCCCAATCAAATGGAAAATGATGACCCATCAGCAGAATCCTTTACAAGTGCATTCTATGAACACCTCCAAGAATGCATGAACCGAGCCATCCCAAGTAAAACCAAGACCAACTCCTCAAAAAAGAGGAAGCCAGTCTGGTGTACCCCGGCCATAAATAAACTTTACAACAGAAGGAGGAAACTCCTGCAAGATGGAACAAAATCCCAAAATAAGAAGGCATCTCTGATTAACATCAGTAAAAAACTGCGCTCCCTCATTAAATCATCCAAGGCCAACTTCGAAAGAAAAACCACAAGGCCGCCTTTAACTATGTCAAGAGTCTAGGGGCAAACTTTCAGATATGCTCCAAACTAGTGCATAATGGCCATAATACATTGAATCAACTGACATTGCCAACATCCTGGCTGACAAGTTCAGTGCAAACTTCACCCCCCCTCTCCACCAAAGGGGCTAGCACCCATACCAGAAGAATGTGGCGCTCCAGATATCTCAGACACACAAGTAAAGACAGCCCTTGCAAAGGCCAAAAACACAGCATCAACGGGACCAGATGCTATCCCAGGTTGTGTCTTACACGAGCTTTAAAATGAACTAACCCCCCATCTCAAATCACTATTCAAACTTAGCCTCTCTACAGGCTGTGTACCCAAAGAATGGCGTACAGCAACAGTCGTACCACTCCACAAAGGTGGTGCCACAACTGACCCTGGGAACTATTGTCCTATAAGCTTGACTAGCTTGGTCTGCAAAGCCATGGAACGCATTACCATGGAGCTCATTAACAGGGACATTGGGAACCTCCAGACACTGGACACCACCCAGTTCGGCTTTGTTAAAGGCAGATCTTGCCTCCTGAACTTGGTCGACTTCTTCAAAACAGTCACCAAGGCCATAGATGAAGGGAAGGTGGTCCACACAGCATATCTGGACCTCGCTAAGGCGTTCGACGCCATCCCACACTCAGGAATCATAGACAAACTCACCAGCTTAAATATTAACCCCTATGTCACGAGATGGGTTGCCAACTGGCTCTCAGAACCCACACGGTAAGAGTGGCAGGCGCCATATGTCTGACTCTAAACCAGTCACAAGCAGAGTCCCACAGGGCTCAGTCCTGGGACCTCTCCTGTTCGGTATATATTTCTCCGAAGTACAGGCAAAGGCGGAGGGGACTGTGGCTAACCAAGTTCGCAGATGACTGTAAATTGGGTGCAATAATTGACTCTCCAGCTGACACAGACATCCTGCAAAAGGGTCTCACAGAGACAAACACCTTGTGTCAAAGTCACGGCCTCAAGCTAAATGCCAAATAATGCATAGTAATCCCATTTGGGAAAAACAAAGTACCTACAAACTACCACATAGATGGGAATCCACTAAGTACAGAAGAAGTAATTAGGGACCTGGGTACCCAAGTAGAAAGCATGCTCTCCTTTGATAACCACATAGCCAAAACGGTCAGGAAATCCTTCTATGTGGCACACCTGATCACAAAGGCTTTCTCATCCAGATCCAAGGAGGTGATTGTGCCCCTTTACTCCTCACTCATTAGGCCCATAATAGAGTACAATGCCCCATTTGGGATGTACCTCACTAGACACCTGCAACAACTAAAAAGACCACAGAAGTACCTCACTAAGAGGATTAAGGGCCTTAAACAAGTACCCTATGAAGCACGACTAAAAAAGCTCCAGCTCTTCTCAGTCGCTTACAGTCTGCTCAGAGGTGACCTATGCCTGACCTATAGGGCCATGTCAAACCCTGAACTAATGGACATGCTTCACTTCAAAAAAACGAGATCCCTCAGAATCACTCGTTCTAGTGACTTGAACCTACGTACAACAATAAACAGGACATGCTGGAAGGATAGATTCCTGTCCCAGCGACTCCCCTCACTCTGGAATAGAATCCCAATGCGTATTCGACAGAGCTCCTCTCTGACCCCCTTCAAGAGAAATCTTGATGAGTGGATGGGTAATCGTAAGTTCTACCCTGGGATCACTTCAGGAGCCCTGTTGACAGAGGCCCAGGTCACTAATCGAATGGGGAGGCAAAAACTGTCACTCTGTGGCTAGGCTTATAAATGCCCATGGGCAGATAGCCTAGTACTTACCTATGAACCTATGTGACACAGGTAAGTTTGGTATTTAGATGCATACTTTTGGGGAGTGCTCTGGAATTATTAAAAAGGAGATGCAACCAGTCTGTGACACCTTGTGGCTGGGGCAGGTGGAACTAACTCACGCATTATTTCTCATTGGTCTCTTCCCCTCAAGCCTATTTGGTCCTGAAAACTGATCTATATAACCACTGCTGATGTTGGTGAGGAAAACAGTCTTAAAGTCATGTAAAAAAGCCCCCACTCCCCGCTTTAACGAGTATGCATACCTCCTCAATGGGATATCAGAGATAGGGAAACCTTGGTGCAGAATTCTACCCTCAGGGGTAAATAGGATTGGCAAATGGACGGCCTAGACTAGCAAATACCTAATGGGTTAAGGTACGTTGTCAACAGTAGAAAGGGGGATCCCTGAGTTATTAGTGATCTTAGTACATTTTAATTCTGTTGTATCAAGCACCATTTGAAATTCTGTTTCTCTCATTATTGTGTTTCCCCAACATATATTAGGTTTATGTTTTTGTTCTTCAATGTTGTCAAATTACTTGATTAAACTTGTGATTAGACATCTTGTATGCTATAAGTGACTAAGCATCAGTAAATATTGAGTTTGTGATCTTCTTTTTAATGGTTATGCTTACAACAAATCAGTTCTTAGAAAAAAACTGTAAGGGACAGGGCAAAAATATGAGACAAAATCAGAGACAGTTATGAGACATTCCTTAAGTACAGTATATCAATGCCTAACTTCTAGAAATCCAGTTTCAAAATACAACTTCATAAGGATAGAAGCCCTTGGTGTTAACAGCTGTACAATAAGCATTCTGATACTATTCAGAAATCATACCATACAGCTGGTTTCAGCTCATTTAAGTCCGTGTTGACAGCTTCATAGCTTTTTTATAACCAATGTCACTTCCAAAGCTAGTCTAGGTTTAGGCTCATTCTATTTGGTCATTTTCCACAGATGTTCAAAAGCTCTAACCTGTATGTTCAGGATCTGTGCTACCTTAGCTAACCATCTGCTTTTGGCATTTATTGACAGAAGTGTAACCAGATTGTCTATTGAGTTTAGCATCATCATCTGCTTCTGTACTTTTGTCAGGTCTTCCCTACTACAATCTCACTTTCAGCTGGAATGTATTTATTTTCTTCATGAAGGATGTTAGTACAATACTGTAACACCTTGGAATTATTAATTCAAGTCTGACTGGTTGGCTTAAACATTTCTACTTTGGCTTTTTTCATGTCTAGTACAGCCACAGCTCTTTTCATAAAACATCTTCCTGAGCAAGACAAACACCTACTAGAATCCGCTCTACTTCAGTTAGGTACATTTTATGCCCAGTTTTTGCTGGAATAGTTACTCGATGTAGGTTACACAGTTCTTCTGCTACCAAACTTACTTTACAGCTCCTCTACAAAATGGTCTCTGTGTTTTGTTGTACTCCTCTCCCTTTTAGCTCAATAATACAGCCATCTAACAATTTTCTCCATACAAAGGTACTGATCACTCCCTCATCAAATGAAAAGACCCCAAAGTTAATCTCCCAGACCAATGCTTACATTTATCAAGGGTATCAGAACTTGTCAGAAATTTGGGATGGATGGCTAGGCTTAAAAAGGCCCTTGTGGTCGTTAACCTAGTAAACGCCTATGAACATGAACCTATGAAGAATCTGTATGCCTAAGATAGGTTCTTCTAAAAACAGTGTGACATTATGCTGCACCACAGCTATTTCTACTAGCTTTTCTTGATCATGTCTATATACACAGGCTTTGTCCAATTAAACGTCCAATCTCTGTCAAAGCAGTTCTGCGGACCAGAAACAAGCTAAGACTCTCTCAGTCCTTCTGCTACCAAATACACACACACACACACACACACACACACACACACACACACACACACACACACACACACACACACACACACACACACACACACCAGGAAATAACACAAAAACAACTTGATTAAAGAAGTTTTATTTTAAGACATTAGTATACTCCAGACCAAAAAATGAAATTAATTCAAACTGAAGAGTCAAAATATTCTTCCCTCCCTTCCCTCCAGCTAGTCCTCACCTTCACACTCCACAAATAGTCCTCACCTTCACACTCCACAAAGCCATCAGCTTAAAGAGAAGAAAAAATATATACTAAAGAGGTCCAGGGTGCATGCATGTACATGCACAAATGCATGCAGTTTAACAATTTGTCCCCAAAGTAATAAAAGTATAATAAAGGGAGTATTTCCATGCACACACAAAAATGAATCCTGTTAAAAAACAACTTAATCCAAAAGTAATAAAAGAATGATAAAGGGGACCATTTTAAGTTATGCGGTTAATGCTTACCCCTCTCCCACAACACCTTCATGTTCCTCAGTTAATGTATCCCTCCGAAAGGGCAACACCACAAGGCGAGTCCCATAGATCAACATAACAGCACAGCGTCCATCAGGATCCACTCGTACTTCGGGGATGTGAACATTCTGAACAAAGCCATCCTGCAAAGAGGAATAAAAAATAAACATCAGAACTACCTAGCAGATGTAGAATATCACTAAGAACACTCACTTCATCATAATTAATAACAAAGCAAAGAAACAATAAAATGCAGCTAGTCACCTACATAGTAAGGTTTCATGAAAAAGTGCTGTAACGTTGTGTGTGACTTGCTGTTATATGCCTAAGTATTGTTAATCTTTGCATTTGAGTTTGGATTGGAGTTATTCGGTTAAGGTATGGTTTCTTCCATTTTTGTTTAGGGGTCAGTTAGAAAAGAATCCTTTTGCAGACAGTGAATAAAATCCAGCTCATTAGTGGGAGGGGCTAAAAACAGCATTCCTCAGCTAACCAAAAGTATTTAGTGGCATCTTTAGCTGTAGTGCTGTGTGACTTGCTGTTCTCTGCCTAAGTATTGCTGATCTCTGACTGCATTTGATTTTTCCCAGCCACCTGCTGTACTCCTATTGTGGTTTTAAAGTTGGTGGCTTTTGAGTTGCTTGCCCCTATTATAAATCTGACTTTGGACACTCCTCCCAGTCTCATCTTATCAGCTCATTCAGAGCACTGAGAAATCAACTGGGAAAGCCCCTGTAGATCAGAGTGTGTGTTGTGACTTTAAGAAGCATTTCAAAGTGAGGGCACGTGCGCATAAATAGAGAGCACGTGCAGGCAGCAGTGCCAGTTTGAGTGAACAGCCAGAGTGTTAACATATAAGTGTGCAGTAGTCAGTCCATTTATAAGTTTAAGTTACTAAGCCTCAATCCTGATGTGTTTGTGTACAATAAAGCTGTTTGAACCGAACCCACAACCGTTCCTCTGTTTTATTTTGACCAGACGAGAGACAGCCCCCCATCTCTTAAACTTGAATTATCGTTTGTTTCCTACCTTCCTACTAACTAAAAAAAAGAACTGACTTCATTCAGCTGCTTTTACTGTAGTTGTGCTTATTCCTACTTTACCTAGCTTTCTGCTGCACATTTCTAAATTGTTCAGTAGCTACTACTACTTGTTAGTAGCATGATTACATTGTAATTGTTATTCTATGCCTTTTAGTTCTGATTTAAGCATTTGGGCTCCAAACCAGTTAATTTACATTAAGGTTTGTGGTCTATACTCTTGTGGGAGGAGAGGGCAGCCTCCCTTCTGAGCTGGGAACTGCTTGCGAAGGCTTATTGTGCATGTTACTCTAAGTGTCTTTGTTCTGCTTTAAGCACTTGGGCTCAAAACCAGTTATTTTACATTAGGAGGGTTTGTGGTTTACACTCTTATGGCAGGAGTGGACAGACTACACCCTTCTGAGCTGGCAATCGCTTGTGTAAATCTTACTGCACCTATATTTGAATGACTCGAAGGCTAGCTTGTTTAAAATTTAAATCTCTGTGCCTGAAGAATTTGGCGACATTTGGCAATCACACTACTTGAGAAGAGGAGTGTTGCTGGTTTCTACTAAACTCTACAAAAGCTGACTTAGATTACCATAGCCATCATTTCGCCACTTGTTTTTTGTTGCATCTATTGAGTGTTTCTGTGTTGAACGTCTGCATTTTTTTACCTACTTTGCTGTCTTTAGTTAGAACTGCTTTGGTTCTACCGTAACGAGAGTAGCAGGGACCAGAGTCATTTTCTGGCCTGGGATTGAGAAAAGAAGAGAATGCTGTTTTTGATTGGTCACAGGTCCGTGTGTGTGTGTGTGTGTGTGTGTGTGTGTGTGTGTGTGTGTGTGTGTGTGTGTGTGTGTGTGTGTGTGTGTGTGTGTTTTTTAAACAAATCTCCACTGCTATTTAAACATCATATTTGCACAACATTTAACTGATAACCTATGGAGCTCTGAGATGTTTGACGACCAAACTACTTGGAGAAAAAGAGTGTTGCTGGTTTCTGACACGCTCTACAAAGCTAAGACGTACATTACCATATCCACTGTTTTGACACTTGTTTTTCACAAAATTTTTGATATGGTTGCATTAATTGAGTGTTTGTGTTGAATACAGTCATCAGTTCTTTTCTGACCTTTTTTACAGTCTTTAGTAAGAACTGCTTTGGTTCCACTTTAGTGAATGTAGAGGAGACCAGATTAATTTTCCAGCTTGGGACTGAGTAAAGAAAATAAGAGTGTGCAGTTTTTGACTGGACATGAGGCATTGTTGGCGTTTTTTTTTTTTTTTTTAAACAGTTGCACAATTCTTGGCTCTTAACCTACAAGCAAGCTAAGACTTACATTACCACATCCACCATACCATTTTGCATCGTTTTGTCCCAGCTGCATTAATGGAGTGTTTCTGTGTTAAATATCTGAACTTTAACTTTTTTTTTTTTTACAGTCGATAAAATTGCTGCTCACCATGCAGCAGTGCCTAGCAGTGATCTGTACAGATACCAATATCCCGCAGCATAATTCCCACTGGTATTCTGTGTAAATGCCAGTCTCTCATAGTCTAAGGTTCCTTTAAAATACCCTTGGTGTCTAGACAGCCTTTTTTTTTTTTTTTTTTTTTAAACTACTACAGCATCTAGTTTTCGCATACCTGAGTGTTGCTCATCAAGTTCCTTGCGTTATCGACCTAAACAATATTTAAATTTCCCTCACTCCTCCTAGTAAACCAACAGCCAAGGCTATGCACTTCCCAACTCTCTCTCTGGCCAATCTGGTTGAGATGAGTATTCTAAAGCACTGCAGCTGGTGGCAAAACTCTTTCATACAACCAAAACCAATCCTATAGAGGTTATCAGTGACACCTGCACCACACCTACTGCACAGGGTAAAGATCCTACACATAAAACTACTTGGACGGTCCTGCCATTGCCAGAGCCAGACATTTAAGATGCTGGTTTTCTACGTAGATGTTTAGGGCGTGCAGACAGCTGTGAAGAGTCTTAGGAATGAAGACCTGACAAATCAGATAGATTTTATTGTCGTGGTTGGGCCCTAGACAGAAAAGGCAGAGGTCATGGGCATCCTTAGGGGGATCTGAAATCCGCACCTACACTTTCCTTTCTGGATGATATGAACCTAAGCAGGCATGCAGTGACCAAAAAGAGAAGAAAATTGCTCCAACAGAGTACTTATCTTAAATTCGATGATCCAATGGCAGAGATGGCAGGAAGAGCTGACATTCGACTGGCAGCAGAGAAGTTTTGAGGAAAGGTACTTGCAGATGTCACTTTTATGGTCCACGCACCCTACAGCCAATATCAGAACCCCCAACATACCATGCAGTGACTAAAGCTTTTGATTACTGGCTGGACGTTTGGGTAGCTAAGGAGAGGATAACCCAAAGGTTATAATACTGCAACATGGGAACAGGACATCTACTTACACTGAGGCACCTACAGGTAACGTTCCTTAAACACTTATGACCTTCTGGACAGCACAGTCAAAAACAGGGTCCTCAGTCATGACGTAAATACTCCATTAAACCACCACCTACAGCTATACATGGTAACACTGTATCCAGTGCCTCTACTGCCAAGCCCTTAAGGCAAACCAGCGAACAATCAAATTTCCTGGTCATTAGTGACTCTATAGTGAGGCACACCGATGACTCCCCCCATTCACCAGACTGAGTACGGAGAGAGTCACATTTAGCTGTATTGCCAGGGCTAGGATCCATCAAGTCACACAGGCACTCAGGTCATTGAACCACAAGTACCAGTATGACTCATAGTCTATGTGGGTATTAATGATGGGAGACGTACCTCTCGACTATACGAAGGGAGACATGATCAAGCTTGCCAATTATGCACCTCAGGCAGGTATTTGCCTAGCACTGAGCAGCAGACTACCCTCTCCAAGGATGATGCCATGTTACCAACAGAAAATTATTGATTTTAACAACTGGCTTAGCTTTGAGTGCCAGTCCAAAGGAGTACAATATTTGACAGCCTGACAGAACATGGTTGACAGACCAAGCTGCTTTACTAGGAATGGTCTGCACTGAACTCCTCTGGGCTTTCAGATACTGGCAAAGACCTTTTCAACCCCCATAGTGCCTTTTTCAGGCAATGCCAAACTGATAAACCTCCTGACATAACTGAACCTACGAAGGAATATCTGAAGTTGTTACTACTCAATGTTAGAAATCTTAACAAGAAACTCCACTCCATGTAAGTCTTCTTCTCTTTGGAGAGTGTAGACATCTGTGTAGGAGCACAGACATGGTTTAAAATCATGGCAAGAACCAAAACAGTGCAAGGTTCTAATGCCTTTCACACCTTTAGACCAGCTACTACACAGGTAGGAACTAAAGGTGGAGTCATCTCAGTCTATACTAAAACCAATCTTGTATCCAGATTAATTAAAAATGTATGACCCAGTGGAACTCGTACATGTACAACTCACCATAAACAGGGTGTTGTACCATATCCTTCCAATATGTAGTCCCCCTCCATGTCCCAGGAAACCCATATTATCTATTTCAATGTACTACAATCCCTCACCATTCAACCCAATAGGGATATTCATGGGGGACCTCAACTACCCCAATACAGATTAGGAATCCAACACCACTTCTAATGCACACACTGGGCAATTTCTAAACTTTGTTAATACCAACATGTTGGAACAGTTAGTCCACTCTTCTACCAAGGTTACAAACGTCCTTGACCTTGTACTCACAAACATGGGAGAGTGATGCTCCTCACCCAATATAATATCCTCACTCATCAGATTAGACCATAATGAAGTACTGCTTGAAATAAAAACTAAATCCAGGGACCCAGGGAAACCAGAAACCTTTAGAAACTATTCCAAAGGTAACCTCTCTCTACTAAGTGACACCTTGGTTAAACTTCAAGCACCCCTAATACACTATAGCATATGCTGAGCTATTTTCAAAAAATGGCCATATTGATAGCTGTATAGAGCAAGCTTTGGTCACTCGTATTAAGAATAAGACAAACGCAAAAGGACAAGCCACCCTGGTGTAATCATATTATCAACCGGTTATACAACAAAAGAAAAAAAAATCTTGAATAAGTGTACGAGGAACAAAGACCAGCATACTAAAAAAAACCCTGACCAATCTAAACAGGCAGCTAAGAAGGTCAATTAATACTTGAAAGGCTAAATTTGAAGAAAATATATCTTCTCAGGCAAAGGGCAACAATATAGCTTTCTACATCTATGTCTGTACCTCAAGGGGAAATATGTGACAACGGGCAGAACTTACTGTAAATGGCATCACCTACTCTGAATTGGAGGACATTGCCAACCGTTTGGCTGACCGGTTCAGCTAAATTTTTTTCCCCATTCCCTCCCTGATAGTCCAAAGGAAATATCACATACCACAATCCTCCCAACCATTACTAGGGAATATGTCTTCAATTCACTTTCCAAGGCCAAAAACATGGGCCCCATTAAAATCCCAGGATGCTTACTAACTAGCATGAAACATGACCTCTCTGGTCCACGTGAATCACCTTTCAAATGGAGCCTACAGTCAGGTTTTGCGCTCAAAGAATGGACTATGGCTACAGTCATTCCCCTGCACAAAGGAGGTCCAGGTCCAACCACCAAATGGGGTAACTACAGGCCCACAAGTCTGACCAGCCTCATATGTAAGGGTACATTACCCAAACAGGATAAAGACCCTTCAGACCCAGCTTCATATGGACCCATTTCAGCTTCAAACCAAGATTAAAGACTGTATATATCTGTGGTAGTTAAAAGAATGGCAAAATGTTTTGCCAAAATTGATAGATATAAATCAATGTAGTTTTGTGGAGGGGAGACAAATATTTGACAGCAGAACAACAATTACCCAGAGGGAAGCAGAGTGTAAGAAAATGCCCTTATTGTTGGTGGGTCTTGATGTGGAGACAGCATTCGGTAGAGTCAGATGGGATTTTATGCATAGGGAAATGGCACACTGAAAAAGATTTTGGAATAGAAGAGAATGACCAGCTCTGGTACAAATTTTATCAAGTCTATAACAGAAGTTTTTTGTTAAAAAAAGGATAATTACTAGGGTATATAAAACACTTGAAGTTTGAAAAAGCCGTTTGGTGAAAGCGCTCACTCGCTAGCTTAATAAATCATCTTTTACTTGGATTACACGCTGACTTGCTTTTTATTGGGTTGAAGAACCATCATACAATTGTGGAACTTTTGTATATCTGAGGCCATTTCGCTCCTGTATGTAGATACTATTCAATCCACCATTCCTTGTCCGAAAGCATAGTTGGCGTTTTAGGGACTTCTTGTCCTTACAGGCAAATTTAGGTGCGTCGTCCAGGAGGCCATCAAAGTCTCCTATAGTTTTCAACATGTTCCAATTTTGTTTAAAGACATCACAGAAGACACTGATGTCACTACTGTATGTGAGGGGAAACCTAAGTTTATTGTCGCCCCTATTATTCACATGCAACCTATCATTTGTTCTCTCAGAGAAATAAGCTCTACCTCTACAGATTCTTTCTTTACTCACCTCTAATACATATTTGTCATACATATTCTTAGGATACCCTCTCTCTAAAAAATCCATTCACAGGTTATCCAATGCAAACCCAAGCTGTAGCTCATCATTATGCAATCTCATTAATCTGAGTATTTGTCCTTTCTCCACACTAGCACCAATAAATTTCGGATGTATACTGCCCTTATGCAATAAAACGTTCCTTCTAGTGGGTTTCCTATAAATGCTTGTTTGGATTCCCAGAATCTCAGATTTTCTCAGTTTAACATCTAGAATATCTATTTCTTCTAACAATACTTTACTGGTGAATTTCAAAAAGGGGGTGGTACCATGTAGGTATTCAATTAATAAATCTAATTCCTCTTGTGTGCCCCCCACAGAAAAAAAAACATATCATCCACGAACTGGGCGTACCAGATTAAGTTCTTCTTAAACTCATCCTTTTCCAAAAATGAGTTACACTCCCATTCAACCAACGCAAGATTGGCGTAGCTATTGGCACAAGGAGTGCCCATAGCCACGCCAATCTTCTGCAGGTAAAAATCATCCCTGAAACCAAATAAATTATTCTCTAGGATGATTTCCAATAATAGGCATATCAGGTTGATTTTATCACTAGTATAGAAATGTTTAGAATTCAGTAAGCTTCTAATGCTTTCAATACCCCACATATTACGAATAACCGTAAACAATGAAACAATATTCATTGTCACAAAAATATATTGGCCCATAATACTCTTAGTTTCATGGTACAGCATTTCTAAAAACATGCTAGCATCCTTCAGCACACTATTACATGTTTCAAGCACTGGATGTAAACACTTTTCCACATAAATAGACAAGGGCTCAGTCGCCCAACCTTTGCTAGAGACAATGGGTCTCATGGGGGGGATTCTCAAGTTCTTACGTACTTTAACTCGTAAATGATGGGATATAATGGTGTCTCAACAATAAAGTACTTAAACAATTCTTCCGATATCATCCCTCCAATCAAGAGATCAAATATCACGACAGAAACCCTGTCTGCTATTCCCTTAACCTGCATACGAGTTATTCTCTGATAGATACCCTCTTCATTTAAGAGTTGCATCTGTGTAATGTACAAATCTTTATCAAGCATAACCACCCCTCCACCTTTGTCAGCTGGTCTTATCTCAATCGATTGTAAACACTTCAATTCATACAACGCATTACTTTCAGCTTTGCTCAAATTATAATAATTACATGCAGTCCCTTCATAAAAAATTTGCCTGATTTCATGATCACAAACAGAGACAAACATCAACAACAGGATGCATTTTCAGCACAAAGGTACTAGGTTTAGTAAACAATAAATTAGCACTGTCAGTAGTTTTAAAAGTTGTTTTCACAGTCAAAAGTCCTTGTAAACAGTCTCAGTTCTTTTAAGATATCTGCTAAGTCAGCCTTCTGTGTCAGAATAAAAGATAACCCCTAACTCAAAACAGACATCTGCGCTTCAGTCAAGCGTATGCCTGAAATATTCAAAACCAAACCTTTTGAAGTCTTGCTCCATGTGAGCTTCTGTTGTAGCCCTGAGGCATTCTGCCTGTCTGGGGCTTTGCCTCTCTGTCCTCGGCTCCTCAACCTCTCCTTGATGGGCAACGGCTCTTGTAGCTGGAACGGCGTTATTTGTGTCCCCTTCTGCCGTCCCACCTCTTCAGAAAAAGAATTAACTGATGCCATCTGGTTGAGTTTACTGTCTCTGTTATCTGTAGCAGTACTCGCTTTTTGTGCACTTTTCGTAGCATTTAGCACCAATTCAGATACAGGTGCTTGCTCAACAGCATTTCCGCTCACACTAACTTCCTCATCCGCCTCTCTGCTCGCCACTGGTGAATGCACAACAGATGGTTCAATCACTTGATCTTCATTGGTCTGGGTTTGCCTCAGCCAGGCAAAGACCCTCCCACTTTGAAAGGCATTCATGTCTCTCTGCAATTTTTTCAACTTGCCATTCTGGAGACGTTTATCATAGCCAGATATCTGTTCATGCAGGGTATCTATTTTGTCAAGTACAATGTCAGTGGGAAACATTCTGCAAACGCATATAAGATTTTTTTAATTCTTTCATTAACTCCTGTTCTTGTGGCAAAAAGAAATCGATTAGCAAGTTCATATAATCATAACTTAACTGTAGGTTCATTTGTTGCCATTTTTTAAGCAGCTCGGGATATAAATCCCCATAGGTGGGCATAGTTAAGACTCGTAAGACTCTTGGTACAATTGTATACCGTAATGAGTCCTCAAGGTGGAATCTCTGCCATTGCAGATGTTTAAATTTATATAGTTTGTTCTCATATTCCCTAAATTGTTCTCTGAACCGTAACTGCATATTTTCATCAACATTAACATTGTCCCCTTCAGGAAAAACTGGTTGGTTGACTAATGGGTTCACTTCCACATATAGAATACGGTCCAAACTCTCAGTTTGTAAGTGTAATGCAGTACTGCCAGCAACAGTTGATTCCATACTCACATCTGAACCCTCGGCCATGTTCAGGCCATGGTGAAACAAGCAGCAAAATCCAAGAAAAAACACCACCAGCTACCTGTAAAGATGTGGCTCTAGGCAAAGTACAATCAAATGAGAGGAAAGAAGCTGAGCCACATCACCACGGCTGGATAAAATCCACTTTAATGATAAAAAAACTCCAAAGAAGAAATCGCTTTCACGATCACACTGACTGGTTCAACAGACTAAATACATTCAAAAGTGCGCTTGCTTTTAAGCACATGCTTCAATTAATCACCAATTAATCACTTATACAATTAAATATATTATCTACCAAGATCTAAAAGTCTAAAAATAGACTCATACACTATAAAATACATGATAGAATACATAGAAAACTATGCTAATGTCTCAAAGTCCTAGCTTTAAGGAAGGGTTTCACGGAAACCGCTTCATTAATGCCAGGTAATATATGTGCATTTAATCTAAGAATCCACCTCTGCTCTGCAACCTCATTACTTCTTTGGAGGTTTTTATCATTAAAGTGGATTTTATCCAGCTGTGGTGATTTGGCTCAGCTTCTTTCCTCTCATTTGATTGTACTTTGCCTAGAGCCACATCTTTACAGGTAGCTGGTGTTGTTTTTTCTTGGATTACAAGTGCATCTCCCTGGACTGAGAGAGATATGATGAAGCACTCAAACCGTGTCCAAGGGAGGCATGAGCCTAGGGTCTAGGTTACATGAACGAAAGATCAAAATGCCGAGTACAACATACTTGACAACCTTTGATCGAACGTTCATGTAATCAGAGACTCTAAATGCCGAAATCGGGAGTTCCGAAATGTTTTGGTCGGCCATCCTAGTCAGTGTAGCATGTGACGTAGACACGCTACACTGTTTGGAATGGCTAGGTAAGAGGCTGCTTTGTTTAATATATCAACTCCGAGATCGCTGTACATTGGGGAAAGAGCAATTTCCCAGTAATCGCTTGTTGCGATTACCAGGAAATTGCCCTTTCCCCAATGTACAGCGATCTTCGAGTTGGTATATTTAGTGAGGGGGGTGTGGGGGGGGGGTCAAAGCCCCCACTGTATTTTAAAAGTAGGTGTATTTTTGTAGGTGTGCAAGTGTTTGAATGATGTGAGTGTGTAGGGGTTTGTATGCATTGATTGTACGTGTGCGTTTTGTATGCTAGTGTAGAGAAGGTGTGGGACAAACAAAATCTTTCGATTTTGTTTGTTTCAGGCTTTTAAGGTTTTGAACTTATGATCATAGTGTGTCGAGTATATTGTACTCGACATTATGATCGTTTGTTCATGTAACATAGACCCTGAGCCTGGCACTGAGCAGCTTTCTACCTTCTCCAAGGATGCTGCTGCTATATGAGCAAAATATAAATCTTCATCATCTTCTTCAGCCCCCTTTTTCCCATTTTTTCAACATGGGGTTGGGGTATCGTGTTAACTGTTGCCAACTCTCTCGATTCAGTGACGCACTCCTGCCTTCTTCAACACTCATGCCTGACCATTGCAGATCTTCTTTCACCCAATTCATCCACCTCTTTGCTGGACGTCCTTGCTTCCTCTTACCTTCTTCCTGTCTGTCCCAAATCTTCCTCACCAGATTGTCTTCTACTTTTCTACACATGCGCCCAAACCACCATAATCTGCTCTCCTTGATCTTTTCTGCAATTGCAGCAACTTTGGCTTCTGCTATTATGTCCTCATTTCTTCATCTGTCCTAAAGTGTACATCCTATCACCTTTCTCAGGTACTTCATTTCCATCACCTCTAGTTTCTTGAACTGTTCTGCCATTACTGCCCAGGTTTATGTACCATACAGTAGTACTGGTTACACCACTGTCTTGTACACTGTAATTTTCAGCTTTTTTGGCATTCTTCTGTAATAAACTACACTCTAATCACTATGCTAGTTGGCTGCAGCCCCTCTGATTCTAGCTTTGACCTCTTCATTCAGACTACCCTTCTCCCCAACCATCCCTCCCAGATACCTGAAGCTGTTTACCTGTTCTGTTATCTTCCCTTCTATCTCTATTCTCAGCTTGGCTTAGTTTTTGATGTCATTCTAAGGGGGTCCAACACTTAGGTTCATAGGTTCATAGGTTCATACTAGGCTATCTGCCCAAGGGCATTTATAAGCCTAGCCCATAGTTATGTGGCTTTCGCCACCCCTTTAGTTTGAATAAAAACTATGCCTATCATTTTGCTGTGCCTCTGTCAAGCAGTGACGCTGAAGTAATCCCTGGGGTATATCTGCAATCTCCCATCCATTGGTCAAGATTCCTCTTGAACAAGACCAGAGAGGTGCTCTGCCTCACATGTACCGGGATTTTGTTCCACAGCATAGGGAGTCTCTGGGTGATGAATCTGTCCCTCCAGCACGTTCTATTTATAACCGTGTCAAGGTTTAAGTCTCCCGCCCTTGTGGTTCTGAGGGATCTAGATTTTTGAGGTGAAGCATATTCATCAAATCTGGGTTTGACATGGCCTTATATGTCAGGCACAGGTCACCTCTGAGCAAGCGGTATGAGACTGAATAGAGCTGGAGTTCTTTCAGTCGGGCAGCATAAGACATATTTTTGAGACCCTTTATCCTTTTGGTGAGGAACTTTTGGGGCCTTTCAAGCTGCAGCAGGTGTCTGGTCAGATACATTCGAACGGGCATTGTACTCAATCATAGGTCTAATAAGTGATGAGTACAGGGGACGATGACCTCCCTTGATCTAGATGTGAATCCCTTCATGATCAGGTGGGTGATATAGAAGGTTTTCCTAACTACTTTAGCAACATGAGTGTCAAGCGAAAGGCTACTGTCAACCTGGGTCCCCAGATCTCTGATGACTTTTTCTGTGCTCAGTGGATTGCCACCTATATGGTAGCTAGGGGTAGCCTTGTTTTTCCCAAAGGGTATGACTATGCATTTTTGGCGTTTAACTTCAGGCCATGGCTCTGGCACCAGTTATCCATTTCTGTGAGGCCCTTCTGGAGGATATCTGTGTCAGATGTGTTTTCGACTATGGCGCCCAGTTTGCAGTCATCTGCAAACTTTGTCAGCCATAACCCTCCTGTGTTTGCTTGTACTTCAGAAAAGTAGATGCTGAACAAGAGTGGACCCAGGACTGAGCCCTGTGGGACACCACTTGTGACAGGCTTTGAGTCTGACATGGCTCCAGCAACTCTGACCCTGTGGGTTCTGTCACTTAGCCAGTTTGCAACCCATCTTGTGATGTATGGGTTTACATTCAAGCTGATGAGTTTTTCGATGATACCTGAGTGGGGTATTGTGTCAAGGCCTTTGCCAGGTCGAGGTAGGCTGTATGGACTGCCTTTCCTCATCAATGGCCTTGGTGACTGTCTCAAAAAGTCAACCAAGTTTAAGAGGCAGGATCTGCCTTTGACAAAGCCAAACTGAGTTGGATCCAAAGTCTGCAAGTTCCCTATGTCTTTATTTATGAGTTCCATTATGATCCTCTCCATGGCTTTGCAGATAAGGCTTGTCAAGCTAATGGGGCGTAATTTCCAGGGTCTGTGGAGGCACCGCCCTTATGAAGTGGGACCACAGTCGCCGTGCGCCACTCCTTGGGTACGTATCCTGAGGTGAGGCTAAGATTAAACAGCTGTCCTAACTGTGGGTTTAATTCCTCATTGAGTTCATGAAGCACACAGCCGGGACACCATCCGGTCCCATGGATGCTGTGTTTTTGCCTTAGTGAGGGCAGTTCTCACCTGGGCGTTGGAGATGTTTGGGGGCTACAATCCTCTGGAATAGATATCTCTCCTTTGGGGAGGGGAGAAGTTTGCACTGAACCTGTCAGCCAGTATGTTGGCAATGTGTGTAGGTTCAGTAATTTTCACATCATTTTGAACTAATTCTGAGCATATCTGGGAGTTTCCTCCTAGGTTTCTAACATAGCTAAAGAAGGCCTTATGATTCTCTTTAGAGTCCTTGGCGATTTTTCTCTCAAAATTTGCCTTGGATGATTTTATGTGTGCTCTTAGTTTTTACTTATAATGATCAAAGGTGTCTTACCTTTCAAGAATTTTGCTCTATCTTGTAGTAGCTTCCTCCTTTTGTTGTAGAGCTTGTTTATGGCTGGGGTCCACCAGACTGGACGCTTGCCTTTGGTACAGAGAGTCTTAGTTTTGTTTGGGATTGCCTGATCCATGCAGTCCTGTAGGTGCTGGTAGAAGGCATTTGTAAGTGATTCAGCGGTTTGAGTAATGTTTACCACTGGCTCAGGGGCCTTAAAGGAGACCACACTAGTTTTAGAAGTGTGAAATCGGCTTTGAGAAGTTTTTCACTGTGGTCTTTTTTGTTTCAGGTGGGGCGGGATGAGGACCTCCAGCGAGATTAGTTTATGATCTGATCTCACCAGTGAGGGGTATACTTCGGTGTTGAACATTTTGATCCCATGTTCGTGATGATGAGATCAAGTATGTTTTCTCCTCTTGTGGGGATGGTGACTAGTTGTTCCATGGCATTTGAGTTTATGAACTCCAGGAATCTTTGGGTTAGAGTGTTCGGGCTTGAGTAGTGTTCCCAGTCTATATTAGGGTAGTTAAAGTCACCTAGTATGATGGTGTTTGGAGATACATTTATCCCTCCAATGTTTTCAGGAAGGCCATGTGAGGTTCCTGAGTTTGAGAGGGTGGCCTGTAACATGCTACAAATTGCAGAGCAGTCTTGCCTATGGTTAATTGCACCTGGATGGTCTCCGATGCATCATGCGTTGCCACCAACCTTGAGGTGTGGGTGTCCTTTATGAATATGGACACCCCTCCTTTCTTGGTGTTGTCCGGATTTTGGGGCGGAACGCATGATATGAGGTGAAACCTGTTAGTGCTGGGGTGCTCTCAGGAGCCTTGAACCAGGTTTCTGTCACAGCACAGACATCGATGTTCTCCATATTGAGAAGGGCCTCGAGTGCGTGCATCTTGAGATTGAGACTTCTGGCATTGAGCAGCGTTACCCTTAGTTTTTTCCTTTTGGTGTTCTAGGGTGGTAGGTTTAGAATTTGAGCCTTGCCTAAAAAGGCACTATGGGGTGGCAAGAGCCTTTGCCAATATCCGGAAGCCCAGGGTGACAGGTGCAAGCCGTCCCTTGCGAAGCAGCGTGGCTTGTCCAGCATGTCATCCCAGGCAGACAGACATTGGATCCCTTTGAATGACACCAGAATTTAAGCCAATTATTAAAGCTGATCATCTTATCACTGTATTGTGGCATCATTCTAGGTGAAGGTAGGATACTGCTCAAGGTCAGGGTCATACCTGCCTGGGCTACATAATCAGAGAGCTCCTCGATGTCCCTTTTCATGTAGTCCAAGGAGGTACGTCTCAGGTCGTTGACACCAGCGTGGACAATGACTGAGTCGACTTGTACCTGCTGTTGAGAGACCTGAGTGCTTGTGTTATGTGGCGGATTCTAGCGCCTGACAGGCAGCTTACTGTGACCTTCTCTTTACTCAGTCTGGTGAGCGGGACGCCAGTGTGTCTGACTATGGAATCACCAATGACAAGTGTGTCTGGCATTTTGTTTGGCCTTAAGGGCTGTGACTGTTTGACACTCTGACTGTGTGGTCTATGTGTTGCATGTGTTGGGTCGTGAGGTGGTAGTTGTTTGGGTGTCTGCTTTGGTGGCCTCTGCTGTTTTGGTAAATTTTTGATCAGAGCCTCCGAGTATGTCTTTGTGTGAGTATGTGTATGATTTGAAGTTGTGATGGTACCATGTGTGACTGGGTATGTATTGTGTGTGGTTACCTTCTCCTCCTGTCTGGTCTTGCCAGTCCTATGTTGAGAGAGCTCAGCCTCCAGTTTGGCCGTATAGTTGCATCTCTCGCATGTATTTGTGTTTTGTGGGAGAAGGAGAGGATTGTCTGTGTACATGAGGCAGTTGTAACATTGCCTCAATTGTAAGCCTGGGAGAATATGACTGACAGACCATGCTGTTTCACCACAGATGGCCGGCATCTTATGGTTGCTATCACTGGCAAAGACACTGTCCACCCCCTTAGTGACCTTTTTACACAATGCCACCTGATACATCTAGCAACATAATGGAACAAGTAAAGGAAAATAGGAAGGTTTTAATGATCGATTCCAGGAGACTAAATAAGAAACTCCACTCCTAATAAGCCTTTTTCACCCTGGAGGATACCAATATCTGTGTAGTGACAGAAACAAGGTTTAAAATAGCAGACAAGCACTCAGACTGTGCAGGGCTGTAACGCCTTCTACATGTTTAGACCAGCTACTGCACAGGAGGGGGCCTCAGTCTACATCTGGAAGAGACTCGCATCAAGACTTGTAAAGCAGCATGATGCACTAGAGCCTCCATGTCCAAACAAACATAAGAAAGGTCCTGTACCATATATTAACTAGTTATACCTCCCTCTTTGACATAAGAAAGCCACAAATCATATCTAAAGTAACTAGAATAACTCAGTATTAAAGGCAATACATTTTCCTGGATTAACTAAACTATCCAACTATAGAGCAGAAAACATCCACCACCACCACTGGTGCACACGCACAGAATTCATGGATTTTGTCAATACATAATGCTCTCCAACAATAAGTTAGAGCATCCACTAGGAGAAAATAACATCTTGGATCTTGTCTTTACTAATATGGGGAATCTTGCACCATTGTTTTATTTTCATCACTTGTTAGGGCTGACCATAAAGCTGTCTCCTTTGAAATAAAATCGAAACAAGAGATCCTTTCTACTCAAGTTACCTTAAAAATTTCTTTAAGACAGAAGTACAGTTGTGTAAAATCTTGCAACAACAATAGATGTCCTTCTCTTCAATGTTGCAATATTCTTCACTGAAGGGATGTCCTGCCAAGGATAGCGCAACGTTCGGCCACTATATCAAAGTCTTTAGATTTTATTGGTGCCATACACCACATATATGCTCCTTGTGTAGGGAAAAAGGTGATATACGGATGCACATACTCACAGCTGAACTGCTCTAGCATGAAGAAAATACACCCACACCCCAAGGACAATGCAGAACATGCATATCCAAAAGAAAAAGTTTATTAGGGAAAGAAAACAATAGTCCCTGGGCCAGGAAGGTAACAAAAGACAGGGGCAAGAGTCATAACAATGGGGGTGGGGACGAATATTGCAACAGTGAAGTGAAGAGAAGAAAACCTACTGTTATGGCAAGATTTTACACTACTGTACTATATCTTCGTACATCACTGTTGCAGTAGTCTTCACTGAAGGGAGAAAACGAGCTAAGAAGAAGACTGGGAAGAGGAAAGTACAGAAGAGCCCTCTAAAACCCCATGCAGAATAGCCTCGTGGAAACAACATCCAATTTGTAACACTTTGTAAAAGTATGAACAGAGGACCAACTATCTGCGTCAAGGATGGAACTGGTGTCCAAACCCTTGAAAAAGACACCTGAGGAGGCAAGTAGATGAAGAAAGACCCTCATCAGGAAAGGACTAACAAAAGGAAGCTGCCTTAATGATCCAGGAGGAGATGCTTTGCTTGGAAACAGCCAAGCCCAAAGCCCTGGGATGAAAAGAAAAAGTTGCTTAGATGTGCAATTATTTGGATAAAACAAAGGTTATCTGAGCGGTCTATGCAAGTCCAAGGTGTGGAGAACCTTCTTACTGGCAGACTGCAGAGAAGGAAGACGAGGAAGGAGGTTGAATAGACTGAATACAGGACAACTCATTAACCACTTTGGGCATAAAAGAAGGATTAGCATGAAGAGACACCCTGTCTCTGTGTGAGGAAAAAGAATGGCCATAAGAGCCTGAACCTCAGATACTCTCTTGGTCGAAATATGGGCCAAAAAGCAGAACAGTCTTCCAAGTAGAAAGCTGAAAGGAAACTGAAATAAAAGGTTCAAAAGGAGCCAGAGTCTAATTATTCAAGAACAAAACTGAGGCCCCAAGTAGGAGGGATATGTTTTCTCAGGGGCCTGACATGAAGGACACCTTTAGGAAACTGCAAACCAAGTGGCCAAAGGAGGGTGCAAGGACAGACTAGCAGAGACGGCTGACAGATGAGCTTTAACTGCAGAATATGCCAAACCAGCAGGGAGCAGATCACTCAAATAAGAGACAGAGGCTCCCCTACTGAAAAGGGATCTGATGGCAAGAGAGGCACCAAACAGAAACCACTTTCCATGTAGACATATGATTTTCTGGTACTGGATTTTCTTGCCTCCTGGAGAACCTGAAGCACATCCTCAGAAAACAGCTGCCTAAAAGGGAACAAAGCTCAATCACCCAGAGTGTCATTTGAAGAGTGCACAGCGAGGATGGAGAAGTGATCCCTTGCTTTGTGTGACAAGATTCATCCAGTGAGGTAACTTGTGATGATTGCCCCATGGACAGATGAAAAAGAAGGGGGGGACCAATGCTGCCTGGGCCAAAAGGAAGTTACCATCAAGTTTTTGGGATAGTCCTGCTTGATCTTGTGTAGAACTCCTGGCAGCAGAGGAAGGGGAGGAAAAGCATACAGAAATATTCCTTTCCAATGAAAAGACAGGGCATCTACTTTCCAGGTTAGAGGACTCTCAGACAGAATAGAGGAAGTTGCCTGTTTAGAGGGGAGGTAGTTTGCAACTGAGACAAGACTGTACCCCCTGATTGTTGATATACCACATCATTGTGGTATTTTCTGTGAAGATTTTTAAGGTACAGGGAAAAAAAGGTAATGAAAGGCCTGTAAAGCAAGAAGCAGAGCCCACATTTTTTTTTATTTTTTTATGCTGATATAGCCTGACCTCTGATGAAGAAGCCAAATATCCTGAACTTTCAGAGGGCCACAAGAAGTGCCCCACCCCAGGTCTGAGGCATCTGTGAAGAGTTCTTTGGTAGAAACTGAAGGACAAAAGGGCAGTCCCAGATTGAAAGAAATTTGCTGAATCTGCCATTGGACCCAAAGTTTGAGACAAGGAAGCAAATAAGCAGGTAACTTCAGGGGCTGGCAATGTTTAAGCCACATCGATCTGAGGTACCATTGAGGCTTCCCAATATGGAGACTGTCAAGAGGAAGCATGGGAATTGTGGAAGCCACAAACCCAGGAATCTTGAGAAATTCAATGGCCATGACAGCAAAGGAAGAGACTGGAAGAAGGTTGCCAGAGTATAATTCTGGGACATTGTAAGTACAAACTTCTTGAAACTGATGGTGAACCCCAGACTTTGTAAAAGACAAATGGTAAAGTGAAGATCTTGTAGAAGACTGCCGGGAAAAGGAGCCTGAATAAGCAGGTCATCTAGATAAGTGAATATCTTTACCCCTTGAATCCTGCGAAAGGCAATGAGAGGAGCGAGTCATTTGATGAACACCCTTGGGGCAGTAGAATGGCCAAAGGGCAAAGCAGAGAACTACAAATGAGAGGAAGAAACACAGAAATGTAAAATGTAAACATCTGCTGAAAAGAGAGTGAACAGGAATGCAAAGATAGACATCCTTGAGATCTACGGAGACCAAGAAAGCTTGGGGAAGAAGAGGAGAAAACATCCTGAAAGAAGGGACCTTAGGGAACGTGTTAAGGAAACAGTGGTCCAGAACTGGTCTCCACATTCCCTCCTTCAGAGGAACCAAAAGCATTCTGGAGTTAAAACCTCTTCCACTTGGATTGGTGGAACAGGTTGAATGGTACTCTGATCCAAAAAGGATTGCAAAACATTTGGGAAAAGAGAGAGTTGGTCTTGAGGAGGCAGTGGAATGTCTGCAAAGGAAGGAAGAGATTTCCCATAGCATGAAAAAAAAATTATGTACTCACCATAACGTTCCATCTGAGTAGTTCTACTACATTTGTCTTCAACCTGTGAGATACCGAATCCGTATCTGATCCGAGCCAGCAATTTCACTAGCATCTGCTCCAAGCCCCTCCCCTTACACATAATACACCTCCACTACCTTCCAACCCCCAGATCGAGTTTGCTGATCCAGATACGGATAACCTGACCTGAAAAATACTTTATGACCTACAACTGCAGCCCGCAGGCTGTCCCATATGACAAGGTCAGGGGGAAGAAGGGAGGGACGGTTGAAGACAAATGAAGTAGCACTACTCAGATGGAACGTTAAGGTGAGTACATAACTTCTTTATCTGAAGTAGTTTACTTCATTTGGTCTTCAACCTGTGGGACAGAGTCCTCAGCTACTAAACTCCTAGGTGGCCCTCATGGAAGGATATTCGGGAGCACCGCGGAACCAAAGGATACTCTCCTCCTAGAAGTCAAATCCAATTTGTAGTGAGAAATAAAGGTATGAGATGAGGACCAAGCAGCTGCAGAACAAATATCATCCAATGAGACTCTAGACCAAAAGGCCGCAGAAGTAGCCATGGACCTACTGGAATGAGCTTTCACCTGACCCGGAGGAGACATACCTTTGTCCTTATAGACCTGAAGGATGCATGAGGAAATCCACCTAGCAATGGTGACCTTGGAGATAGGTTTACCCAAAAAGGGTTTAGGGAAGGAGTTATGGAAGTTTTTGGTCCTGTGTAAATAAAGCCGTAATTGTCTATGAACATCCAACAAGTGCAGTTTGTATTCCATTTTGTTAGCAAAGTCAGGAAAGAAGACAGGTAAATCAATGGTCCAACTGATATTAACTTGTGATGCCACCTTAGGAAGAAAGGGCAGATTGGTCCGAAGGGAAACCCTATCGTTATGGAAAATCATATATGGAACTTTGATGGACAAAGCTTGCAGTTCTGAAACCCTTTTAGCAGAAGTGACAGCTACCAGGAATGCTGTTTTCCAAGATAAAAATTTTAGATCTGTGGTTGCAGCAGGTTCAAAAGGTGGAGCGACCAAAGCTTGAAGAACCATAGGAAGGTCCCATGGGGGAACAGGATCCTTGACCGGGGGGCGTAACAGAAAGGTCCCTTTCATAAAGGCTTTACACAGTCTGGAGGAGGCCACTGAGGTAGAATTCACACCCACATGAAAATGAGAAATGGCAGCCAATTGAGCTTTGATAGTAGAAGAACTAGCTCCCTGTTGAAAAATACTGGCTAGGAAATCAAGAATGGCAGAAATAGGAGCCGTGAAGGGGTCTAAACTCCTTTGAGAAGCTCAAAAAGAAAAACGTTTCCATTTGTTGCGGTAAACCTTCCTGGATGAAGACTTATAAGCAGCCGCCAGAACAGAACTAACTGAACATGATAATCCAAGAGTCCTAGCGATCACGGGAACTGGAGCAGCCAAGCTGTGAGCTTCAAACTGTCCAGGTTTGGATGAGGTGTGAAATCAGATTTATTTATTTATTTATTATTTTATTTTACATTTGTTGACTGGGCTAGTCTAGCCGGATACATGTCCATTTTCAGTAGAGGCCCGGGGAGAAAAGCTCCAAAAATAAAACAATACATACATTAAAAAGTAATAGCAGATAAAACTTACAAAAAACTAAAAAAGCAGTTCTTACAAAATATTGATGTATACATACATTTTATCTATAACAAGGTATTTTGATTCTTAAGGTAAAAATTATAGAGTTAGGAGTAGTTGTTAGTTTAAAAGGAGAAAAGTTAGTCAGGGTTAGTACAGGAGCATAGCCAGTGTGTCTTAAGAAATAGCTTTAGATTCTTTTTAAAGAGTGAAAGAGAAATTTGTGTTGCGAGTTCAGTGGGTAGTAAGTTCCATAGCTTTCCTACAGAGTTAGAGTACAGGGAGTCACCTGCTGAGTGATTGGATCTTGAAGTATTGATCAACAGTTTATCTGAGGAGCGTAGGTTCTTATTATTATTATAAGGTGTAATGACGAAGACAGTACAGGAGTGAATGGGATCCAAGATCCAGGGCGGAGCCAGAAGATGAGACTAAAGGATGGGAAATCATACCTGGCGAGGCCAAAACTGGGCAATGAGGATCACTTTGCTCGCCAGTCGACAAGCTTTCTGTAGAAATCTCGGAATAAGAGGTACTGGAGGGTAAGCATACAGAAGACTGGGAGGCCAAGCATGGACTAGAGCATCTCTGGGGGACTCCCCTTGCAGGGGGTTCAGCATGAAAAACTCACTGCACTTCGTGTTGGAAAGAGATACGAAGAGATAGCAGCAAGGCTGACCCCACTCCAGGAAGATCTGCTCCGCTACTGAAAGATTCAGAGACTACTCGTAAGGCATCAGAATAGTCCGACTTAACCTATCCGCTAGAATGTTGGACCATCCCAGAATGTGCGTTGCTATGAGAAAGCGACCGGTGGGGATTGCCCATTCCCACACTCTCACGGCCTCACGACAATGGGGGCAAGATCTGGTCCCTCCCTGTTTGTTGATATACCAGACCACTGACATGTTGTCTGATTGAATTGCAATGGTTCCCAGAGGAAGAAAGGCATGAAGGGTCTGCAACACCAAAAGGACCGCCCTCACCTCTAGAAAGTTTATGTGCAAGCTGGTCTCTATAGGGGACCACAGGCCTTTGACTGTCCTGCCCGAACAATGCCCCCCCACCCGAGTTGGGAGGCATCCGTGGTCACTGTGGCTTGGACAGGGGCCGAAATAAAGGGTCATCCCTCCAAGATCTCAGGAGAGCACATCCACCACAGAAGGAACAACCGACAGACTCGGCTGAGTTGTACTGGATACGACAATGGAAGTTCCAACAAGGACCATTTTACAGCTAGTGTCCACTGTAGAATTCTCATATGTAACCGGGCACATGGAAGAAGCATTATGATCGCTGCCATTGATCCTAAGGCCCTCAACACTGACTCTGCCGATGGAAAATGAGAACGATAGATCAGAGAGACATGCATCCTCAGGTTTTGTACTCTCTCCGAGGTCAGGAAGATTTTGCACTGTAAGGTGTCTACCCTTGCCCCAATGTAATCTATCACCTGGACAGGATTTAGAAGTGATTTGGATGCGCTGATTGTGATCCCCAAATGCAGAGCAAGCTTTAAGAAATAATCCCTGGTTTGAGAAAGCAGATGCCTGGTGGGAGCAGTGAGGAGCCAATCGTCCAGATACGGGAAGACCTGAATCCCCTGAAGCCTCAGGTGAGCCACTACAACCACCATCACTTTGGTGAACACCCTAGGGGCTGTGGTGAGACCAAAGGGTAGGGCTCAAAATTGGTAATGACTGATTCCTAGCAGGAAGTGGAGGAACCTCCTGGAGCTTCTGTGCATCTTTATGGGATAGTAGGCATCCTGGAGGTCTAACGAGCACATCCAGTCGCTCTCTTGCAGATACGGCATGATGGACTGTAGTGTGGCCATCCGGAATTTCTCTTTGGCAACTGATAAGATCAGGGTAGATGGGTCCACAATGGGCCTTAAGTCCCCCATTTTCTTTGGCACCAAAAAGAACCTGGAGTAGAAGCCCGATCCAGACATAACTGGGGGGACGGGTTTGATGGCTCGTTTTTCTAGCAGTTTGGAAATTTCCTGTGCTGCTGCCTCCCTTTGCATGGGTGGTACATCCGGGGGGTTCTTGGGAGGTTTGGGAGGAACCACAAAGGGGATAGAGTATCCTCTGGATATGATCTGAAGTTCCCAGCAGTCTGATGTTATGGACTCCCATGCCGCCAGGTGCAATGATAATCATCCCCCGACTGCCACCAGAGTAGAGCAGTCGGGCCTGTCCGAGAAAGGTTCTCAAGACCCAAAATTCCTCAGACCCCCTCTGCCTCTGGGTCAGTGTCCATTCTGTCCTCCACTGCCTCTGGGGGAAGAAGAGCTCTGAGCGTCCTGGGAATACTGTGACTTCCGGAATACATCTTCTTTTGCCCTCTGTGATTCCGGGAAAAGGATCTTTGAGGGTTCGAGAAGTGGATTCCAACGGCAGACAGTGTCTTCCCATCCTACTCACTCTGGACTAAAGTCTCTTTAACGGTCTTACCAAAGAGAGTAGAGCTATCATAAGGGGCATTGGCAAAGGACACCTTTAAAGGTAGCCTAGTATTGCAGGGGTGCTCTCAAGAGCCTTGAACCAGGTCTCAGTTACTGCACAGAAATCGATGTTCTCCATTTTTACGAGTGCCTCGAGAGAGTGCATATTGAGGTTTAGACTTCTAGAGGGAGGGAGGATGGCATAATGGTTAAGGTGTTTACCTGGCAAACACAAGGTGCAGGGTTTGATTCTCACGTGGGGTAGTTGGCTAGGCTTAAAATGGCCCACAAAGGGGCAGTTAGCCTAGTACTAACCTATGAACCTATTAACCTATAAAGGTTCCGAAAACTGACATAGTCTGAGCCAGGCGTTGCACCTCATGGACACGCCGGACCCAGCCACTATAGCCACTCCTTCAGTAGCATGTGAGAGGAGTCGCATGGATGTGTTGGAGACTGCTTTCAAAGTGGCCATCCTCGCGGAGAACGGGTCCATGTCCTCCTGCGACATGGACTTAGGGGGAGACTCAGCCAGCTCCTTGACCAGGTAGCGTTGGGAGTCTCGTGACATGGGCCAGGTAGTTCAGCACCCTAATGGAAAAGGTTGCTGACGCATAAATCCGCTTCCCTATGTGGTCCATAATCCGTGATTCTTGGTCAGGAGGCTGAACCAAGGAACTCTCTTGGGCTAGTTCCTTATTTGTGGCTCCTGCTACCACCATGGCTTCTACAGGGGAAGCCCTTGTTCCACACTGGTCTATCTGAAGGTGGACTCAAGATCTTATCAAGATATTAAGGGATTGGTTTCACGGTGTTCGGCTCCTTCCAGGCCTGCGAGTTGACCAGGTCCACCACGGGATCTGCGGGAGGGGACACCCAGGAAGTAGATGGGCCCATGCCCAAAGCCTCCAGGAATACGGACTCGTCAGAAAAAGGTTTGGGGGCAGACCAACCTTCCCATTGGCGAAGGATTTCCAAGATGTCTCCAAAGGGGGAAATCCTCAGGAGGTGACCTGGGGGAACCTTCCCCATCATCCAAATCTGTGTCCTCGGCGAAGGATTCAGGGGAGTCCAAGTGCCTCCTCTTACATGTATGCTTGCAAGGCACGTCTCCGGTGGGGCTCTCCAGGCGGAACTCGCAAGCCACTTGTTCCTCAGGGGGAACCGTCTGGGGCTCCACGAGCACAGGCTGTCCCTCTGGTAAAATGATGGGATTCGTAGATAGAGCCGAAGGGGGTCGGGGCAGAATCCGAGGGGATAGTCAAGGGTCTCAATCCAGCGGAGAGAACCCTTTCTACTACGTTGAACGCCGAGGGAGAATGAACCTCCTGGGGAACCAATAAAGAAGCCAGTCTCCCCTGGTCCAACATGAGAATCGGAGCCGGGCCCAAAGTGGACGGAGCTCTGAGGGAGTGAAATTGGCCCGACATGGCTGGAGCTAATGAAAATAGTTCCGCTCCCTTGGATCTGACAACCAAGCTCCGGCTTCGAGAGCAGCTCAGATCCGAACTGGTTGGATCCGACATGCTCCAGGCAGCTGTTGGCGTCGAGGAAGCAGGTACTGTCAGCACCGACCCCCTAAGGCCAACCTTGGATCAGAGTACTCAGAACCCAGTGGACAGATCGGAGAAGGAGAAACTGGTGTGAAAGAAGGAAGCGAGCTCCCCCCTCCAGAGGGAGAGGGAGCTGGCAAGACCCCCCCATCTGGATCCGAGTACGAATGAACCTCCTCATCATTTTATCCATGTCAACTTCTGATAAGCTCCGCGTGGATCTCGATGAGGCCACAGACTCTGACCTGACGGGTTGAGAAACCGATGCCCTTGATGGAGAACGTGTCTCCTCGGGCTCTGGGGAAAATCGTGGAGATCGGAGCCAAGGGAAGTCACGGATCCTAGGCTGACTTTTGGCGGGAGAAAGAGGGTCTGGTGACCTCTTACGTTTGTCTGGTCGGTGAGATTTTGGCTCTCTCTTCTTCTCTCCGCCCCTTTTCTGCTCCACTTCCACAGGCTTTGAAATGGAAGGTTGAGTCCAAGCCTGGGAGGGAGGAGAAGCAAGGGCAAGAGAGGAAGGAGAGGCGGCCACAGCAGCTGCTGTGACCGAAGCCAAGGATGTGGCAACCGCCTCAGAAGTGGGAAGAAGGCCTTTCATGGTCATCTTAGCCTTCCTGTCCTTGATAGTGCGCGGGTTAAAACCCGCGCATATAGAGCAGTCAGTATTCAGATGGGCAATGCCCAAGCACATTACACAAAGAGTGTGGCCTTCTGCAGGAGACAATTTATGGCCACACACAGTGCACCTTTTAAACACAGGCTTATCAGCCATGCTTTTATCCAAGCCACTCAAACCAGAGAAGGGAAAAGGAGAGAAAAAATTACCAGTTTTCCCACTCATACCACTCACCACACACTCAAGTCACACAGAGCAAACTGAGGGGGGTGGGGAAGCAAAGCACACAAACAAACTAATTCTAAACTACAAAAAGGGTTCTATTACATGATGCACCAGAGAAGGGAGGAGAAGAAGGAACCTACACTAAACACTTAGACTAATATTACAAAGAAAAAAGTTGCTTAAAAGCAGAAAAACACACTCACTACTTGGAGCTCAGGAGATCATGATGCTTCAGCAAGTCGCAGCAAATGAGATCGGGAGGGTGGAAGGTAGTGGAGGTGTATTATAGGTAAGGGGAGGTGCTTGGAGCTCGGAGCACATGCTAGTGAAATTGCCGGCTAGGATCCACTACGGATCCGGTATCCCACAGGTTGAAGACCAAATGAAGTAAACTACTTCAGATTATCCCTGACAAATGACAGACAGCAACCAAGAGTGAGATGATCTGTTTCCAATTTGGAAGAGATAGAGAAAGGTGGAGAGACAAGGGGCCAAGGGGAAGAGGAGGAAAATGTCAAATAGAAACAGGCTTGCCCTGAAAAGAAGGCTTCTGCAGGAGGAAAAAGCCTGGACTCCTTCTTACCTTTAGACTGTCGAGTCTGCCTAATAGCAAAGGCAGATTTAGAAGGGTGATTCCTCTGAAATTTGGGTAAAGGGAGACAAAAATATGCTCAAGTTCCTTTATATAGCCTTATCCTTATCCTGATCCTGATGGGACTTGAACAGATCAGCAGCAGCTGTCCCAAAAAGATGTTTGTTACCCAGAGAAGCATACAAAAATTTAGCTTTAATATCAAGTAACGCCTGAATACAAAGCCAAGAATAAAGCCAAAAGCAGAAGCCCTGGAAGAGGCATCATCAACATCATAAGTGCATTTTATGGAGTGACAAGTGACTTGGGAAGTGGACCCAAGCAGGCAGAGAGCTGAAGCTTCTCCTTCCGAGTCAGGAAGATCACCAAAACCAAATCAAATACAACCTTAACTACCTTGGAAAGTACTGCCAAAACACACCTGGTCATTTGGGTTTGATAGTCAATAGCTTGAAATGACAAAGTGGCAGCAGTATATACTTTTTACCCAACCTTTCCATAACTCTACTATCCTTATCAGAAGAAAACACCTTAGAAGAAGACAAAGGTTTAGGCTTATCAGCAGAGACTGAATGCACAGAAGGTTCAGCCGAAGGACACAAACAAAAATCTGCAGTCCTCTGGCACACTGTAGAAACTCAGGCTCCTTACAGGCCATGGTCTGAAAGTCAGGAGCTACAGCGGCAGAACAAAAGGTTCCAAAAGTGCTGACAACAAAGGAAGACCTGTAGACAGCTTAGGAGACTCCATTTGTAGCAGCTCAACGTGCCTCTTTTGGATGCCAGAGATCTGGGATTAATCCCACTTAAAGTACTCCAGAGTACAAGCAACAGTGTCCCCACAGAATAATTCTTCCAAGGGGAAATCCTGGCTCAAAGAATACTCTTCTTCTGTGCCACTGTGCCACAGTCTACAGGAGAAGGAATTTGAGAGATGTATGTAAGGGATTCCTCCCCAGACTCTAGGCTCTCAAGAGAAATCTGGTCTCGTTGTCCTCTTAACAAGTACAGAAAACCAGGGGGAGAGCAGGGACTAACACCCCTTAAGGAAGCTTTAAGGCCATCAATGCATTAAACAAGCCTTGAGTAAAATCCTGCCATTCACATTGGGATTGCTAGAAAAGTTATTACAAAAAAATGGAAATCCAATTAACTTCCTACGTTCAAAGAATTTTTAAATTCAACAGCAATACTATGTAAAACTGAAGAAGAGGTGATCAGAATAACATCTATAAGTCATACTAAGACTTTTACTGGTTGAGATACAACCTTGAAATTGTTAATTGTATAAGATTACCTTGATAATTCAATGCATTTCTGTCATTGTATAACAATGTGTGATGTTGAATTTCCTACTTTCTGTGTATATATTGTAAATATGTTAAATTAATACAAATTTTCTTATAAAGGGAAAACATTCTACCTGACAAAAATCTTGAGGAATGGCACGATAGAACTACAACCTATGTTTCGTTTTACCCTGTGAATGAAAGGAAATTTTTCTGCACAGATGAATGACAAAAAATAAATACAAATTTGTTTGGGATAAAAATCAAACTTTTCTAGTCAGTGAGTCAAACTGGGCATTCTGAAAAGAAAGTCTTGCTGACAGTAGAATGCAGATCCTGTATAAAACAACCATTCAGTAGAGGGTGTAGATGAACTTCTTGAATTTGGAGGAAAGTAAACATTTAACATTTGATAAAGAATCTGCAAGGGGTAGAGAGAGATCAAACGATAAGAATGTCACGTGAAGTTCTGATTTCTTATATAAAATCTAAGTTGTTGCTATTTGACTGCTTTTTGGATGGATACTGACAGGTACCCTCAAAATTCAAAGTTACCATCTAAGACCCTAAAGGTAAATGTGGCTGCAGCATGAGCAGTGTTGTCCTGAACTTTTTTCAGGTTTGTAAACATGTTTAAACTGCATAAATCTAGTACTAGTCAACATTCTCCATCCTCATTTTTTCTAAACTCTGGTATAAAATCCTTTCCAGCTTTCCTGCATGCATGCATAGAACGTTCTCTCTAGCTACTGCTGAAGAGCTACAGAGAAACAGCCTAGAATGGACCCTGAATTACATTAACTATACAGATACTCTCTCTTCCTCATCCATTCATGGATGTCTGTTGAATTTCACAGAAAACTTTCCAAATCAGGGCTGAAATGAAGGAACAAGTTGCTCAAAACTGAAACAAAATCATGTGGCAAAACCTAGGGATTAATAAAAGTTTTGATCTATCTTAAATGTAGCCCTGACTTTAACACTGATACCCTTCAGAATTCAACTAGGATTTCTAAAACTGCTTACTCTGTTTGAAATTCTGATTTTGTATGCATGAAGTTAAGAAAGAAAAAAAAAACATCAAGGGTGGTACTTCACTTGAAAAACAAAATTACAGTTATTTGCATAGTATGCTAAGGTCCACACTCTAGATTTTTTAAAAATCTGAATCTTAAATACTGTTTTTTTAAGTACAAGAACCAAAAAGCAACTAGGTATCAAAAAAAGAGGGTCTAAAATGTAGATTTTATTTCACCAATGAAATTTTGTAAATGTAAGCAGTTATACTCTGTACACAAAGCAGAAAAAGTAGTACCAACCACATTGTAAAACACATTTAATGACACCAAATAACAAAAAGCAGCAGTAAAAGATCTCTCAAATTCATCACCAAGCAAGAGACTTGAGTTTTCTCAGCCATTATGAGAATTTGGAATTCAGATAATAAAAGGTATTAAAGTCACTATTTCATGAATCCCCCCTCTGTATGCGTTTCTTTTAGTGGAAATGTATAACTCACAAGACATTCTGACTGAAAATTCCACCTATTCGACTAGATAAAGGTCTAAAATAATACACATTTCATGATCTATTTGTACCCTGACTTAAGAATGGGGTCTCATCGTTGCAAAGAATGTTAAAAAAAATAAGAAGAACTCTCTTTGCCCCCTTACACCACCCTAGTAATGAGTGGTGAACCTAACCCAATGCTGCTCCTTCCCTCAAACCTAACTCTACACCTTACCTTCATAAAAGCCTTCCAGTAATACTGCCACTACAAAAGACAGTCTCAGACACACAAACAACACTATATATCCACTAAACTAACCCTGACCCTAACTGTAAAATTCACAAACTTGCACACAAAAAAGAAGTTCTGTACTCACCATAATGTTCTATATGTTGTCAATCTTCGTTCATTCTTGACAGTTGGGAAATGGTTCTGATCCTCAAAACCAGCTTGACTGTTATACAGCTCACACTAGCCAAAAAACTCTTCAGCCAAGTTCTCTACCCACAATGCCCCTTCTCTTACCTCAGACTGAGCTTGCAGACTATAGCAAGAAGATAGAAAGTATAAGTAATGTCCAAGGTAATAACCCTAATGAAAACCCAGGACAAGGGTTCAATCCTCCAGGAAGTGTAATGGAGGGGGAAAGTGGGTGGGATGTCAAGAATGAAGATCGACAACACAGATGGAATGTTATGTTGAGTACATAACTTCTTTATCTGATGTTGTCAATCTTCATTAATTCTTGACAGTTGGGACAGAGTCCCCAGCTACTTTATTCCCTGGGTGGCCTTATGGAAGGATATTCCTGAGAACCATAGAGCCAAAATATGCTCTTCCCCTGGGCACCATATCTAATTTGTAATGAGTGATAAAGGTATGAGGCATACCCCAAGTTGCAGCTGCACATCTCTCATCTAGAGAAGCTTTGGAATGAAAAGCAGCTGATGTGCCAATGGATCTGGTTGAATGCACTCTTATAGGCGCAGATAATTTTCGATTATGTTCATAAATGAAAGTAACACACACTCTCAACCATCTAGATAGGGTCACTTTTGATACGGGTTTTCCTAGTTTTTGGTCCCGAAAAGGAAATAAACAACTGGTCTGATGCTCTGCAGTCTTTAATTCTGTCAAGCTAAAGCCTTAACTGCCTATAAATGTCCAATAAGTGCAATCAATATTCACCCTTGTTTGAGAACTAGGAAAGAAAATTGGTAATTCAATGGACTGACTAATATTTGACTCTGAGACCACCTTAGGAAGAAAGGAAGGGTTAGTCCTCAATGACACCCTGTCTTTATGAAAGATGATGTACGGTGGTTTTGCAGAAAGAGCTTAAATTTCCGAGACTCTTCTGGCGAAGTGATGGCCACTAGAAAGTGTTTTCCAGGAAAGGAATTTGAGATGGCAAGTGGCTGCTGGTTTAAAGGGAGGTTGTACTAAGTATTGCAAAACAAAGGTAAAATCCCACGGAGCTAACTGGTCCTTGAACAGAGGTTTGATATGTAATACTCCTGTGAGAAACACATTGTATAGATTATAGGATATTACAGAATGGTCATCATATCCATTGTGAAAAACAGAAATGGCTGCTAAACGAACTCTAATGGTGGAGGCAGAAGTTCCTTGGTCGAAAAGTGCAGCTTGAAATTCCAAAACTTTTTCAACTGGAGCCAAGGAGGGATCTAAATTGTTTTCAGAGGCCCAAATAGAAAATCTTTTCCATTTACTGGAACAGTTTCCTGCTGGAAGGTCTATGGGAAGCCAGAAGAATTTTTTGGACAGGCGAAAGTAATATTCTGATGAGCAACTAACAGAATTGGGAGAACCAAGCTGTGAGCTTGAGGGAGTGAAGATCAGGGTGCAGTAGTCCTTGCGGGTGAGACAGCAGGTCTAGAACTGGGTCCAGAATCCACTGTTGGTGAACCAAGTGAGGTCATATAAAGGGGAACCAAACTTGCCTGCGCCAAAATGGGGCAATGAGGATCATTTTGGCTCGCAACCTTTGAGCTTTCTTCAAGAAGAGGGGAAAGAGGGGAAAGCATAAAGGAGAACAGAGGGCCAATCAAGAAGGAGAGCATATCTCAGGGACTCCCCACGTGGAGGGATTAAGGCAAAGTAAGTACTGCACTTGTTGTTCATTGGGGAGGCAAATAGTTCGCAACAAGGCTGGCCCCATTGGAGAAAGATTTATTTTGCCACTTTGGGATTGAGACACCACTCGTGAGACAGCAGAATGTGTCTGCTCAACTTGTCCGCTATTACAATGGAGCTCCACAGGATATGCATTGCTACAAGAAAGCAGTTGGAGTACATCGCCTATTGCGATACTCTGGCACCTTCCCAGTAGAGGAGGTAGGACTTTGTGTCCCCCCCCCCGTTTTTCTTTTGATGTACCAGACTACTGACATGTTCTCTGATTGGATCACAACTGTTCCCAGAGAAAGAGCTGCTTGAAAGGCTTGCAACACTAGAAGCACTGCTCTCATTTCCAGGACACTGATGTGCCAGTTGACCTCTTGAGGAGACCAAGTGCCTTGGACTGTCTTTACCAGATAATGCCCCACCATCTCATCTGGGAGAGGTCTGTGGTCACTATGGCCTTGGGCTGAGGGGGAACAAACGGACAGTCCATTTAGGATTTCCTCTGACTTCATCCACTAGGACAGATCTTTTTTGCAACATTCCGTTATTAGGATCAGGTGATTCATTGGATGCGAAAGAATGGACCATTGCAAGGCAGCCATTGAAGTATTCTCATGTGTAACCTTGCCAATGGAACCAAGGAGAGTGATAGCTGCTGCCATAGATCCTAGGGCCTGAAGAATAAAAAGATCAGGCACCTTGTGTTTCTGTAAAATGGACTGAACTTGTGACCTTATCTTTTGGAGCTTGTGAAAGGGTAGAGAAGATATGCATGAAACTGTATTGAAGTGGGCTCATATATATACTACGTTTTGAGTGGAGAATAGCGGAGACCTTTCATAGTTGACCGTTATTCCCAGGATACTGAAAAGGTACGTGATGAAGTCTATCATTTGAATCAGTAGATGCCTGGTTGGGGTGGGGAGGAGCCAGTCATCTAGATAAGAAAACACACAGAATCCGCATAATCTCACATGAGCCGTGACAGCCGCCATATATTTGGTAAACACCCCGGAGGCTGTAGTGAGAGCAAAGGGCAGCACTCTGAACTGATAATGACTGGCACCTAGCCGAAAGTGGAGGAACCTTCTTGAGCGCTTTTCCATTTTTATATGGTGATACGCATCTTGAAGGTCTATAGGGAACATCCAATCGTTTTCGTTTAGAAAGGGGAGAATAGACTGAACCATGACTATCCAGAATTTTATCTGCTGTACAAAGTTGTTCAGAAGGCTGACGTCCAATACTGGCCTCCAGTCCCCCACTTTTTTTGGCACTAAAAAGAACCTGGAGTAAAAATAGGATCTTATCTGGTCTGGTGAGACTTCTTGGATGACTCTTGTTTTGTAGCAGCTTTTGAATTTCTTTGGCTGCTTGATCTCTCTGATGGGATGGAACATCTGTGATCTTTCTCAGGGAAAGTGGAAAAAAGGGTGATAGGGATACGACAGCCTCTGATAATGATTTTCTGCACCCAAGTATCTGAGGTTTTTGTCGCCAGGCTGTTGAGTGCAGTGAAAGTCTTCTCTCCCAGCTGCTTCCACAGGTAAACAATTGGACCTTCCTTCAGGAGTGCTGGTAGGGCTATCCAGAGAAGGAGTCTATGGACCCCTAGTTTCACATATAACCTCTGCCTCGAGGTCAGCATCTTCCGTCTGAACCCCCCCCTCTTCCCCGAGGGGAGCCACCACCACATCTGGGACTTTTTGAACCACAACTTTCCACTCCTCTGATTCCTAAAACAATGAGTACACCAAGGTCACACAGAAAAACTACTCAGTAGAGAAAAAAAAAGAAAAATCTAGCCAAGCTAGACTTTTCACTGTGTGAATCCTTGATACCTCCTCTTGCATTAGAGGCAACATGGGATATATGCAAATGACCCCATAAGGACATCAGGTGTTTCAGCTATATGGCACTTTTGAATGTCCAAGACTTTTTATTTCTTTTCAAGTCCACTATGGACAAATTCAGGCCAATAAAGCCAAACCCCTGACTCCTGGAAAAGGACTGTCGAGTAGTAGAAAAACGAATGCCTACAATAGACAGGGTCTTACCATCCTTTTCACACCTGGCTACTGTGTCCTTTACTTTTGGGCCAAACAAACATGATCCTTCAAATGGACCACTGACAAAGGAAGACTTGAAGAGCTCTGCAAAATTACACAGGTGCGTCCAGGCATGTCGCCTAATCGCAAAGCCAGAACCTGCTGCTCTGGTCATACCTTCAGCTGCATGTGCAAAGAGCCGCACGGACGAGTTTGATATAGACTCCAGGGTGGCTAGCTGTGAGGCAACCTTATCTTGTATCTCGTTAGACACAGCCCCAGCTAGAGTTTCAGAAAATTCCCTGATCATCTCTCTCTGGAGTCTAGTAAAGTGTGCCAGAAAGTTCAGACATGTAAAGTGTGACAGAAAGTTCAGAGGTGTAGTGTGCGCCAGAAAGTTCAGAGACCAAAGTGCGAAGGTCAATGAAGCACAAACCCGCTTTCCAAACCTGCCCACAGTCCTAGAATCTTTGTTAGGCGGATGTACAGAAGGACTCTCATAGGAAAGCTCCTTTTTGGTGGCAGCCAACACCACCACCTACTACTGTCAAACCTTTGACCCAATACTGGTGGTCCTCCAGTGGTGATAGTATTTTGTCAGGTCTCCTGGGAATAGGATCTATGACATAAGGAGCTTTCCAAGCACACTGCGCGATTAGTTTGATAAGACTGTCAGCAGGTAGGGACACCCAGGAAGTAGTAGGTCGACCACCGAAAGCTTGCAAGTACACGGTTTCCTCCGGAGATGGATCTTGGTACTTTCAGTTACCCCTCTGCTTTAGAATTTACAGGATGTCTCCAAAGGAGACCTGTTCAGGGGTGACCAGGGCGAACCCTCCACTTCATCAAAATCCGTGTCTTCAGTAACAGATTCTTCTGGGAATCCAGGTGCTTCCTCTTGCATGTCTTCCTTTGGGATGGTTCATCAGTGGGGATCTCTGAAGAGGAATCAGAAGAAGAGGGGCCCTGTACATAGACAACTTGAAGCTTCGTTGCTCGCTGTTGTAGAATATGAACAGCCAAAGCATGTGTTTCGGGGGAATTGAGTATGTGACAGTTTGTATGTGTTAAAATGTATGGTGTACTGTGAACTTTGAATGAACTCTGAGCAATGAGAAAATACTGAAAAACAAGAGTCTGCCTGAAAGCAGGAAATGTGCCTTTTATGGAAGTGCATCTGATTTTCTTTCTCTGCCTAGAGATATGATGATGTGAATTGCCTCATGTTTACGAGTAAACCTCTAATTGGTTAATTGTCCTGTATAATGATCTAATTGGTTCATTTTTATATTTTTGTACTGTCAGCAATATCACCAGTATATAAGCTTGTTTATTCCTTTGTTCTGGGAGTCTCCCTGGTACTTTCCATGAGGCTCCCACACGTGTGTACTGTAGTTGATAAAAAACACTGAAAGAGAGAAAGAACTATTGGTCTTCATTTTCAAAGTATTGTGTAATGTAACAATTGGTGCCGTTTACTCGGATCTGAATTAAGAACAAACTGCAGCAGTCAGGAAATGGATGAAATACTGCTAATGAAAGGGCCCATGCCAGACTTTTCTGTTTCTGCAGTGTTTCTTTCATCTCTCTGTATTTGCCTGCCTTAAAGATTTGAGAAAAAAAAAAATTATTTTATGCAAGAAAAGATATGATTTCTCTCATTCAGTTGTTTTGAGGTAAGTGGCATGCATTTCTCTTCTGCTATTAAATGTGCAATATGAGTGTGGGGTTAATACGGAAATACTGGCAACATACGTACGAAAGGAAGAATGAATGATAGTGGGGTAAGAAAATTAGAAGTTATGTACTCACCATAGCGTTCCATCTGAGTAGGTAGTTCATTTGTCTGCAACCTGTGGGTCACGGATCCGATATCGGATCCGAGCCGGCAACTTGTTTCAAGCTAATGGATCTGAGCTCCTAGCCCCTCCCTTCACCCATAATCCCCTGCTAACCCTCCATGACCTCAGATCGAGTTTGCCTCTCCATATATATCCAAGAAAGGATACCTAAAAACTAATAGATCCAAGAAGGTCAGGGGGAAGGAGGGGGGGGGGGGTGGTTGCAGACAAATGAACTACCTACTCAGATGGAACGTTATGGTGAGTACATAACTTCTAAATCTGAAGTAGGAATGTTCATTTGTCAGCAACCTGTGGGACAGAGTCCCCAGCTACCTGCACCCTGGGTGGCCATCATGGAAGGATATTACGAAGCACGGCAGAGCCAAAGGATGCTCTCCCTCTAGAAAGCAGGTCTAGCTTGTAGTGGTTGATAAAGGTATGAGATGAAGCCCAAGTGGCTGCAGAACAAATATCATCCAAAGGAACTCTAGACTTGAAAGCCGCAGAAGTAGAAATGGAGTGAGTGGAATGAGCACGAAAGTACAGTTTTGTACCTACCATAAATGTAGATGTCCAATAGATATGCAACTGCAGTCATAACATATGGGTTGTCCTGCCTCAGGCAGCCCTCGGTCGGCCGGATTCCAAAGTCTGGGTCCGACGTCGGCTGATGTCGCATTTCTCTCCGACGTCAGAGCGGCTGGAGTATATAAGCATCAGCCGACGCCATTTCCTTCAGTGTTTCTTGCCCCAGATGCCAGATGCCCTCCAATGAAGGCTGTAATCAAATTGGAAGACAAAAATAGGTTTCCAGACAATAAATTAGCAATAAACAGATACAGCATAACAGATATCCCCAGCTAAGGATAATAGGGATAGGAGTGGACCCAAGGCATAGAGGGGAAGGAGGGAGGGAAAACCCGACTGCAGTTGCATATCTATCGGACATCTACATTTATGGTAGGTACAAAACTGTACTATGTCCTTCAAGAATGCAACTGCAGTCATAACATATGGGTTGAATACCATAGCTTAGCTGGGGGAGGTGGTATGCTCTAGGAAAAGGATGGTGTAGCTATCAATCCCTGCAGGACTTCCGAAGCAAACCCTGCTCTGGATCAGGAATATAAAGGGAGGTTGTAGTGCTTGGAAAATGTATGCACGGAGCTCCATGTGGCAGCTTCTAGAATGTCTTTTGTAGGCACCCAAGCTGTAGAGGTGGCTGTAGCTCTGGTGGAGTGTGGTCTGACATTGGCTGGCACACTCTTTCCATGGAAGGAATAGCAGAATCTGATGCAATGTCCAATCCATTTTGAAATTGTCTGTTTGGAAATTGCTTTTCCTTGTATTCCAGGGGCGTAAGCTACAAAAAGCTGATCAGACTTCCTGCTGGTCTTGGTTCTGTCTAGGTAGTAGCGAAGTTGTCTGTGTATGTCCAAGGTATGTAACAGTCTTTCCCCTTTGTTCTCAGGATTGGGAAAGAAAGTAGGCAGGTGAATTGCTTGATTTAAAGAAACCCTGGATACCACTTTTGGCAGAAAAGTAGGGTTGGTTCGTAGGGAGACCCTGTCTCTGTGAAAAGTTATGAATGGTGGTATTGCCATTAAGGCCTGTAATTCCAAAACCCTTCTTGCTGAGGTTATGGCCAGCAGGAAAGCTGTCTTCCAGGAGAGAAATTGTAACTCCACAGAAGCTGCTGGCTCGAAGGGAGGTAAAGTCAATTTTTCTAGGACAAAATTGAGGTCCCAAGCTGGTACTGGTGCCTTTCTTGGGGGCTTTATATTCTTGATTCCTCTAAGAAATTGCCTTAGCAAAGGATGTGAAAACACAGGTGGATCAGTGTTGTATCTAGCTGAGATAGCTGAAGCATGTATTTTTATGGAAGAGTATGAGAGTCCGTTATATACCATATCTGCCAAGTATTCCAGAATGAGAGGGATGCTCAAAAGTGATGCATCATGACCCTTGTTGGTATTCCAAATGCTGAATCTCTTCCATTTGGCTGAGTAAACCTTTCTGGTGGATGGTCTGCGGGCTTCTGTTAGTATCCGCTGAACTTCCTTGGAGAGAGGTAAATTGAGGTTATTTATGGGATTTCCCAAGCTGTTAGCTGTAGAGTCTGGATGTTGGAATGAATAGTCCTGAAGTTGTGTTGAGTCAAAAGTTGAGGCCATTGTGGAAGGGCCCACGTTTTGTTGTGACATATGCTCCGTAGTAGTGGGTACCAGTGTTGTCTTGGCCAGTCTGGAGCTATTAGGATCCCCTTCGGTTGCTCTGCCTTGATCTTTAATAACATTGTGGTCTTCAGTGGCAGGGGTGGAAATGCATAAATTATTAGGGAGCTCCAGTTGAATGAAAGGGCATCTACTTTCCAAGCTTGTGGATGATATGTCCTTGAGCAGAACTTTTGTAAGTGATGATTGAGGTGGGAGGCAAATAGGTCCACGTCCGGCCTGCCCCATCTCGAGGTGAGTCGTATAAAGATGTCTGGATGTAGCCTCCATTCGTGGGGGTCCAAGAAATTCCTGCTTAGACTGTCCGCCAGAACATTGTCTTTGCCTGGAACAAACTGGGATTGTAGCTGTATGTTTAGACCCAGTGATTTTTCCCAAAGATTCATTGTCAGTCTGCAAAGGGGGTAAGAATGAGTGCCCCCCTGCTTGTTTATGTACCACATCACAGTGGTGTTGTCTGTCCGTATTAGTAGGTGGCCTTGTTGAAGTTGTTGTCCGAAGGCCTCGATGGCATGCATTACTGCTAGCATTTCTTTTTGGTTGATATGCAGATGTGTTTCCTTTGGGGACCATTGCCCTTGAATACATCTGCCCTCCATGTGCGCCCCCCCATCCAAGGTCTGAGGTGTCTGTGGTCATTGTCTGTGTTATCTGAGGTTTTTTGAACGACATGCCTGTGTTTAACTGGCTTACTGTGGCCCACCATAGAAATTCCTTTTGTAGACATGGAATGAGTGGAATAATTGCTTCTAGGTTGTTGCTGTGTTGAGACCATAAGCTTTTTAAGTACCATTGAAGCTTTCTCATGTGTAGTCTTGCTAGTGGGACCAAGAGAATGCAGGATGCCATGTAACCCAAAGCCTGTAGGAAACTCCTTGCAGTCATCTGGGTGAGCTTTGCTAAACTTTTGAAGTAATGAGTTAACTTCTTTTGCTTGTCTTCTGTCAGGTAAGCCATTTGAGAGGCTGTGTCTAGTTTGGCTCCTAAGAAGGTTATTTGCTGGGATGGCTGAAGTCTTGACTTTTGAAAGTTGACTTGTGTATCCCAGAGCCTGTAGCAAGTGTATGACATAATTCAAGTTTTTTGTCAAGGTTAGTTTGTTGTCCGCTTGTATGAGGCAATCGTCCAGGTACGGGTAGATTTGAATCCCCTGGAGCCTGCAATGAGCAATTACTGATGCCAGGCATTTCGTGAATACTCTGGGCGCAGTAGATAAGCCAGATGGCAATGCTGAGAATTGATAATGCTCTGGCCCTGCAAGAAATCTGAGGTATCTTCTGCAGCTGTTTCTGATAGGGACATGCAGGTATGCCTCCTTGAGGTCCAGAGTAATCAGCCAAGACCCCTTGCCCAGCATGGGAAGGAGTTGCTGTAAAGTCAGCATTTTGAACTTTGGTACTATGAGAAAAGTGTTTAGAGCGGACAAGTCCAGTATTGGTCTCCATTGAGTTTCTTTTCTTGGAACAAGGAACAGTCTTGAATAAAACCCCTGACCTTGTTCTTGTTGTGGAACGTTTTCTATTGCTTTGATCTGAGCAAGCAGAGAAATTTGCTTGATAGCCTCTGCCCTCTGATTTTGTGGAAGGTTTGGCATGCCTTGTTTTCTTGGCAAGGTATGAAAGTGAAATCTGTAACCGTGGTCTATAATGTCCACTATCCATTTGTCTTTTGTCAGTTTGTGCCAATTTCTTGAAAACAGAGATAACTTTCCGCCCAAAGGAGCTTCTGTTTGCTCCTTGGTCAGCGGAAGTAGAGGAAAGTCATTGAGCTTGTCCCTGCGGGGTAGGAGAAACCCCTGTGTCACTTCTTTGGTTTGTTGGTTGCCATTGTCGTCCCCTGTAGGATCCTCTGTATTGCCCTCTTCCTCGGGCACGCCTGTTTTTACCCCTTTGAAATCTTTCAGGATTAGGAAAGGACCAGTTTTAGAAGGCCAGTTCCTGCTGAATCTGGGCGGCTGAACCTGGAGGAAATCTTTGACTGTCTGTACTGACTTGGCTTTTTCCTCAATGGACTTTAACACATCTTTAGCATTAGCACCAAAAGCTTGTTCTTTTCCAAGGGTGCATCAAGAAGTTTTGCCTTAACATGATCTGGTAAAGGTTGTTCTTTTAGCCATGCATGTCTACGAATGACCGCCCCTGTCATAGCTGCCCTACATGAAGCCTCCAATGCATCATATCCACACTGCAAAAAATGATTGCTAACTTGCTGAGAATTATGCACAGCCTCCTGCAAAGACTTCCTATCTAAAGGTTCAGGAGAGGCCAAACTTTTCTGTAAATCATCTAACAGGAAATCCTGATATTGAAACATGTGAAAGAGACAATTGAGAGCTCTCATAGATAAAGTAGTGGAGGTGTAGACCTTCTTTCCCCATCTCTCTAATGACCTTGCTTCCCTGTCGGAAGGCAAAGGATTTTTGGATGTGGTAGCTGAAACCCCTTTAGGCCCCTGGGAAATTGTTTCTAAATCAACAGCATGGGCCCTAAATAAATGAGAATGGGTTTCTGGAACCCTATATTATCTGTCAGGCTTGACAGGAGCAGGAGGAAGAGTATCAGGGGTAACACTGGAGTCAGAGTATAAATCATCCAAAACATCAAGCACAGGAGGTATAGCTAAGGGTCTGTGTTGAGGCTTTTTAAGGAAGGTTCGAAGGCGCTTTCTGGAATCAGAAAATTCTTGGCCTTGCCACTTGAAATGCTCCCTCATGGAATGCAGGACTTCCCCAAAAGAAATATCCTCAGGAGGGGAGGCCGAGGGAATGGAGTCCTCTGCATCTGAATCCTCATAGGTCTGGAAGGGCTCTTCCTGGCTTTCAGAGGAACAGAGTCCTCAGAATCTTCATCTGAGGGCAGAGGGTCAGGGGGATCAACCCTGGGCCTCTTATCAGGAGGAGGCTGGGATCCTCTCTCAGGATGGGCCTGGGAGCCTCTGATCAGAGAAATTAAATCATGCCATGGACATGATCTGAGTTTCAGGAGTAGTCTGAGGTATGCTTTTAGCAGTAAGATGTTTGGACTTGCTGGCTGCCTTGGCACGTGTGTAGGCCTTGATAGACATGGACATGGGAGGCCTAGCCGCTCCACGTGCAGGAGTTACCTTATCAACAGCAATGGTCTCGGGCATTTCCTCGGTTTCGGTATCCGGAGGAAAATCAATAACTGGCGTCGGAGTGGCCTCCGGTATCGGAGGTATCGGTAATGCGGTGTCTTCGGTTCAGAGCGGTGGAATAACCGCCTCAGAGGGAACCGGAGCACTCGCGGTTAGTTTTGGCGTGGTGTCGGTTGAAGACGCGGGCCGAGGATGTCGGTCCCGGTCTTTTCGTTTCTTAGGGGTCTGCGTTGTCGGTTGTTCCGATGGCATTGTATAATCAAATTTTTCGCCGAAAAAGTCTTCAGCGAACTCCGCCCGGCACCTGAGAGTGCGCTTGTTGAAGCGAGCACAGGCAGCACAGGCCGAGACGTCGTGGTCTGGGCCAAGGCAAGGGAGGCAGTAAGAGTGGAAATCCTTATGAGGTATTTGTTTACCACAAGACAAACAATTATTTACTTTTTCAGTAATTTCTGACAATCGGCTGAGGCAAGAAAAGGTCCCCAACGGGGTACTTAGCTTTTTTGATGACTTCGGTTTCGAAGAATACAGGAGCTGACCGACCGGCACTTGCGAACTGCTTCTGCTTTGGGCACCGCGCGGCAAGAAAGACTGAAGAAGATGGCGTCGGCTGATGCTTATATACTCCAGCCGCTCTGACGTCGGAGAGAAATGCGACATCAGCCGACGTCGGACCCAGACTTTGGAATCCGGCCGACCGGCCGACCGAGGGCTGCCTGAGGCAGGACAACCCATATGTTATGACTGCAGTTGCATTCTTGAAGGACATCTCCTTCTGGTGCGGGTCTACCCGAGGCTTGATAAGCTATCAGGATACATTGGGAAATCCAGCGAGATAAAGATACTTTAGAGATAGCTTTCCCCAAGTTAAATTTGGCAAAGGAAACGAACAGCTGGTCGGATTGTCTATGGCCAGCCGTCCTATGGGTATAAAAACGAAGCTCCCTATGAACATCCAATGATTGCAGCTTGTATTCACCCTTATTTTGATATTTAGGGAAGAAAACCGGTAAATTTATGGATTGGTTTATGTTGGTTTCTGATGCTATCTTGGGAAGAAAGGAGGGATTGATCCTGAGGTACACTCTATCAGGGTGAAAAATCAGGTATGGAGGCTTTACAGAAAGAGCCTGAAGTTCCGACACTCTTTTCGCTGAAGTAATGGCTACAAGGAATGCTGTTTTCCATGACAAGAATTTGAGATCCACTGAAGCAGCGGGTTCAAAGGGTGGAGCAGTCAAGGCTTGAAGAACTAAAGTAAGATCCCATGGGGTACGGCTTCTTTTACAGGAGGTCTAAGTAAAAAGGTACCCATGAGAAAGGTTTTACACAATTTGGCTGACATCAAGGGTCCTGTATCATGTCCCACATGATGATGAGAAATGGCTGCCAATTGCACTTTGACAGTTGAACAACTAGCACCTTCTTGAAAGAGTTCAGTTAGGAAGTCTAAAATGGATGGAAGAGGAGCCGTAAAGGGATCTAGATCGCGGCACTCCACCCAGATGGAAAAAACATTTCCATTTGCTGTGATATACCTTCCTGGTGGAGGGCTTATGTGCTGCCACGAGGATGGCTTTGACTGGTAAAGAGATACCAGGAGTCCTAACTAGCAGTGGAACTGGAGCAACCAAGCTGTCAGTTTCAGATTGTCCAGGTTTGGAGTTGGCAAGTCCAATGGATGGGAGATGAGATTCGGAATGAGATCTAGAATCCAAGGGTGATTCACAAGGTGAGACCACAGGTAAGGGAACCAAATTTGTCGAGGCCAGAATGGGGCAATGAGAATCATCTTGCTCCCCAACTGCGAGGCTTTCTGTAAGAGTTGTATCATCATTGGAAGAGGAGGATAGGCATAGAGTAGACCGGGTGGCCAAGCATGCACCAGAGGGTCTCTTGGAGATTCCCCTGGTGGGGGGATTAGAGCGAAGAAATTGTCGCATTTGGCGTTTGATGGAGATGCAAAAAGATCGCAGCAGGGTTGCCCCCATGTTGCGAATATCTGCTTTGCTACTAGAGGATTGAGAGACCACTCGTAGGGGGTAAGAAGGGTGCAGCTGAGCTTGCACGCTAGGATGTTGGTCCTCCCCGGAATGTGCGTTGCAATCAGAAAGCGGTTGGTGGAGATCGCCCATTCCCACACTCTCATGGCTTCGCGGCAAAGAGGATAAGATCTGGTTCCCTCCTGTTTGTTGATGTACCAGACCACTGACATGTTGTCCGAGTGAATTGCAATCGTTCCTGCGGGGAGGAAGCTCTGAAGTGCTTGCAACGCTTTCAGCACCGCTCTCATCTCCAGAACGTTGATATGCAGGGAGGTCTCTGTATCTTTCCACGTGCCTTGGACTGTCCTGCCTGAGTAATGCTCCCCCCCCCACCCGAGGCGGGAAGCGTCCGTGGTCACCGTGGCGATAGGGGGAGAGGTGCAGAAGGGACGGCCCGTATGGAAGTTTGATGCTTGGAGCCACCATAGTAGCGCCCTTCTGCAAGCCTTGCTGATAGCAATGGGATGGTGGAGAGGAAGGGATAGGAAGGACCATTGCACTAACAGAGTCCATTGCAGGACTCGCATGTTCAAACGGGCGCATGGAAGGAGTGTAATCGCTGCTGCCATGGAGCCTAGTGCCCTCAGGATCAATTCCGCTGGTGAAGCCTCTGAATGAAGGATAGCCCGCACATGAAGTTGAAGATTTCTGATTCTCTCGGTAGTTAGGAAGGCTCGCAAATCTCTGGTGTTTATTCTGGCACCTATAAATTCTATGATCTGTGTTGGAGCCAGTAGGGATTTGCCGACATTGATAGTAATGCCTAGTTGTGGGGCTAGATGGAGAAAGAAGTCTCTGGCTGAGCAAAGTAGATGCCTTGTTGGTGCGGTCAGGAGCCAGTCGTCCAGGTACAGGAAGAACTGAATTCCCTGGAGTCTCAGGTGGGCCGCAATCACTGCTAACACTTTGGTGAACACCCGGGGGGCTGTGGTGAGGCCAAAGGGAAGGACCCTGAACTGGTAGTGACTGGCTCCCAGCCGGAAGCGAAGGAACCTCCTGGATCATTTGTCCATTAAGATGTGGTAATACGCATCCTTGAGGTCTATAGAGCACATCCAATCGTTCTCTCTCAGAAGGGGGAGGATAGATTGAAGAGTGACCATTCGGAATTTTTCCTTTGGTTACTGACAGGTTCAAGCGGGAAAGGTCTAGGATGGGTCTCAGATCCCCTGTCTTTTTTGGCACCAAAAAGAACCTGGAGTAGAACCCTACTCCGAGCTGGTCTTGGGGGACGGGCTGGATGGCTCTTTTTCTTAGCAGCTGCTGTATTTCTGTGGCTGCGGCCTCCCTGTGATCGGGTGGTACATCGGGGAGGTTCTTGGATTGGGGGACATGGAGAATTGGTATTTTGTACCCTCTGGATATGATGCGAAGCACCCAGTGGTCTGTTGTGATGGACTCCCATGCCGCTAGATGCTTCGAAAAATGCCCCTCGACTGCCTCCAGAGTGGAGCAGCTGGGCAACCCCTCAGGGCTGCTGCGCGGGCCATTCAGAGAAGGGTTCTCTGGACCCGAAATTTCTCGGAGCCCCTCTGCCCCTAGGGCAACGTCCTCCCTGTCCACCTCTGCCACGGTAGGACTGGTTGTCCGGAGCTGGTTGGGAATGTTGTGATTTTCGGAACCACATCTTCTTCTGACCCTTTTGGTTCCTTGAAAAGGACCGCTGGGGAGCAGAGAAGCGGACTCCGGCAGACGCCTTCCGTCCTTCGCTCTGGACAAGCGTCGCGAACTGTTTTGCCAAAAGGGCAGAACCATCAAAGGGGCGCGAAGGACGCTTTAAAGGGCTCCGTAAAGTCGCAATGACGGAGCCAGGCCTGACGTCTCATGACTAGGCCTGCTCCGCTGGCCCTAGCGGCTCCCTCTGTGGTGTGGGACAATAGCCGCATAGAGGTGTTTGAAATAGATCTCAGAGTGGCCATTCGGGTGGAGTACAATTGTTTATCCTCCTCCGACATGGACTCGGGGGGGGTGCAGCGTATTCTTTGATAAGATCCCGCTGCATCCTGATGACATGTGCCATATAGTTCAAAGACCTTACTGAGAAGGTCGCTGAACTAAAGACTCGCTTCCCTAAGCGATCCAAACGGGACTCTTTGCTCGGTGGATGGACTGAGGGACTCTCCTGAGCCAATTCTCTCTTTGTGGCTGCTGCCATCAACATGGCATCTACAGGGGGGCCCTTACTCCAATGTGACCGGTCTGAGGGGGGGCTAAGAATCCTATCCGGTCGCTTGGGTATTGGCTCCACGGTGTCCGGATCCTTCCATGCCCTGGTGGTAATAAGGTCCACCAGGGGATCGGCTGGAGGGGATACCCAGGAGGTAGACGGGCCTGTCTCGAATGCCTCCAGAAACACGGACTCGTCAGAGGAAGACTTGGGGGCAGACCACCCACCTCTGATTCTCAGCATCTCCATGATGTCTCCAAAGGAGACATCCTCAGGTGATCTTGGGGAGCCTTCCCCTTCCTCCAAGTCCGTGTCCTCGGTTAAGGACTCAGGGGAGTCCACGTGCCTCCTTTTGCACTTATGCTTGCGGGGAGCTTCCTCGGGGGGACTGTCCGAGGAGGCCTCGCCAGCAACATCTTGTTCCTATGGAACTATCTGTGACATCGAAGCAGGCTGTCCCTTTGGCTGGGTGATGGAAGCCTGGCCCAGCAGAGAGGGAGTGCAGGGAGGAGTCGATGCACAGACCGGGGGTCCAGATGCTCTCAACAGAGCCCTCTCCACAACATCGAATGCCGAGGGAGAGCCACTCTCCAATGGATCTGAAAGTCGGCTCCCACTCAGATCCGATGAAGGGATCGGAGCCGGCGCCGAGACCGTCGGATCCGAGGGACCAGTGTGCTCCGACCTGTACGGGGCCGAAGGCACACTGAATCCCCCGGATCCGAAGCTCAGACCACGGCTCCGAGAGGTCGGATCCGACAGACTCGAGGGTAGGGTCGGATCCGAAGTACCAAGTACTGTCGGCGCCGACCCACCCCCGGCTCCAATGCTGCTCGGCTCCGAGCTCTCCGAACCCGGGTAGCGGGTCGGAGAAGGAGCAATTGGGTGGAAAAAAAGGTGTCGAGCTCCCCCCCCTGAGGGGGGGAGGCAAGAGTACTCCCATCTGCAGCTGGGCCTGGATGAACCTTCGCATCATCCGGTCCAAGTCTGCATCAGATAAACTGAATGTGGATCTCGAAGAGGCCACCGAGGCAGGCCTGGAATGCCGCCTCAATGACCTCGACGGAGATCGGGTCTCCTCCTCCTCGGGCCCCGGGGAGAAAGAAGGGGATCTGAGCCGAGGAGGAGGAGACCTAGAAGCAATGGAGGGAGAAGCCCGCTTAGCTGGCGGGCCGAACGGAGGTCTCGGCCCGCTGTGGTGCTTCTCCTCCTGTTCCCTGTCCTCCGACACTTTAGCGGATTTTGAGTCCCAGTCGGAGGCAGGGGGCAGGAGTGGCAACCATCACAGGCTGTGATGGAGCCACAGGAGTAGCAGAGGTAGCGGAGGCGAAGCTGAATCCGGGGTAGAAGTCCCGCCAGGACCAGCTTCGACCTCCGTTCTTTCAGTGCCCTGGGGTTGAACGCTGCACAGATAGTACAGCCCGAGGTGAGGTGTTCAACCCCAAGGCACCGAACGCACCAAGTGTGGCCATCAGCCGGGGAGAGCTTATGGCCACACTCGGTACATTTAGAAAATATGGCTTTTGGGGCCTCAGCCATTTTTTTTTTTTTTTTTTTTTTAACTAAAAGGAATAAAACTACACACACACACACAGGCCCCAAAAGACGCTCAACACACACTCACACACTAGCAACCAGCGAAGGGAGGGTATTAATTAAAAATATAGGGAACCTAACTCATACACACTTTAAAAGTATTAATGTAAAATAAAAATTTAAATTCTGACGAAAAATGTAGAAAAAAAGGTAACTTTTTTTCACTTATCTGCGGAGCTCTGAAGAGGATCCAGCCATCACAAGCGTGGCAAACTAGATCTGAGGTCATGGAGGGTTAGCAGGGGATTATGGGTGAAGGGAGGGGCTAGGAGCTCAGATCCATTAGCTTAAAACAAGTTGCCGGCTCGGATCCGATATCGGATCCGTGACCCACAGGTTGCTGACAAATGAACATTCCTACTTCAGATCGTTTATTTAACGCCTTAGCTAAACCTGTGTTAAACAAGTATAGCTTACTGAGTGAAAATGGGAGCAAGTGCGGGAAAAATAACTGAGCCAGAAAGAGGTACACCAGCTGGTTATATGTTTTATCGCGTGTCCCGGGACAGTTTATGTTTTTAAATCAGTGGATCGCCCTTACTAAAAATGACGGTGACCTTGCTTTTCCTGAAAATGGTAGTTTTAATAAAGCTATTTTGACTAAATTGAGAAAGAAATTTAAAAAGAAAGGAAAAATACCAGGGTTGTGCTGGGCAGCTTTTAATGATTGGCTGTGTGAGGTTAAAGAAAGGGAAAAGGACTCTGTCGTCAGTAGTCTTAAGGACAATCAAAAGAAACTAAAAGAGCAGATAAAGGAACTGCGACATACTGCGAGTAATCTAGATGTAGCAAATGGTAAACGCTTAAAGGAACCACCCTTTAAGGGATTATATCCTGTACAAAAATTAAGTAAATTACAAATAACTAAATCATCTGAGGATGATAACCCCTGGTTCCCCCCAACCCCTACGGCTCCTCCACTGCTATATCAGCCTTCACAGGTTCAAGATGGAGCAGTGAGCTCCACAACAGAAGGCGAAGGCCGGCGGGGAGAAGAGCAGACCGCACCCAACCCTGGAAGCAAAAATCAGGCAATGGGAGCACCTAGACTAACCCGTTTGAAAACACAAAAACAGCAGAAAAGAAAAACACAAATGCTTTTTACTCTAGGTCTAGCCAGCCGAGAAAATATCACAATAAAAACAAAACCATATATTTACACAAGGATAAATATTACAAACAATGTCCAATTGTAATTAAAGACAATGGCGGCTACCGTGGCCCAGACAGATCTAATCCAGATTCTGACTCTGAATCGGGCACTAGCCCATCAGATGAAGAAGGAGTATTCCCATTGAGAGAAGTCCCAAACCCAGCCCATGCCAGAGATGCGGGACAACCGGTTACTGTGGTGGTACCTAGGGTGTGGTCAGCAGTTGATTTTCAACCGATCACTAAATCACTTCCGCCTATTCGTAATAACCCAGCAAAGTTTCAACGCGCATTGGCAGGACATATCTGTTTGCAAAATCCTATCACAGAAGAGGTTAGAGCTGTCCTCCAATACACTGTCCCAGCTGATCTGATGAAATGTATCTGGGATCATGCTAATGTTCCTACCCCAATACCGAAGCACAACACACAAGGGGAGAATGGATTTGAAGCGGTTAGGCAACGTATAGTTGATGCTATCACTGTAATAGTGCCACCTACCCCCAATTGGTTGAAAATTAAATCAGTCATACAGAAAGAGGATGAGCCTATAGACGAATACTTAAATTGACTCACTGAAGCCTTTGAGGCTGATTCCGGGTACCCAGAGCCCACCGAGGGACCAGCACAAAGCGGGCTGGTAGCTGCCTTTGTAGATGGGTTACGCCCTCAGGTGAGGGACAAGCTAAAGGAAGTATGTTTAAACTGGCCCAGTTTGGGCCTGCATGAGTTAGTCCAGCAGGTACAATACATATCTGACCATTTAGCCAAAGAAAAGAAGGATTTACAGGAGAAATTAGTAAAAGCACAAATCCAAATGTGTAGTGCTTTTGGTCAGCGGGGTAGAGGACAAGGAAGAGGGAGGGGTGGACGCCTAGGAGCAGGAAATCAGAATAGACAAAACTGGCAGGGAACACAGTCGGCTCCACCCCAGAATTCTAGTAATCAGACAGAGTGTTTCAACTGTGACCAACCAGGCCATTGGAAAAATGAGTGTCCATATTTGGCGAAGCAACCTGCACCATACACTGACGCGTCGCATAGTACAGTTTTGTACCTACCATAAATGTAGATGTTCGAGGATTCCATTGCTGCAGTCCTGACTATTGGGTATAGTCCGCGTCCAGTCGGCCCGAATACCAGAGTATAAGGTTGACGTCGGTCATGGCGCCTTAGACTGACGTCAGCACGTCAGGGTACTAATGCGCATGACCGACGTCATATCCTCAGTCTTTTCTTGCCCCAGATGTCAGAAGACCCTAAAAAGACAAGTCCCAGAAAACCTGCACCAAAAACATGTACAATATATACAACAATATATACAAAAACATAAGCATGTAAACTCACCTACACAACCACCCCTAAATACAGAGGGAAGGAGGGAGGTAATTGGACTGCAGCAATGGAATCCTCGAACATCTACATTTATGGTAGGTACAAAACTGTACTATGTTCTTCGCCTTCCGTTGCTGCAGTCCTGACTATTGGGTAGAATCCCAAAGCAGAGGTAAGGGAGGCTGGCAATTTATAAAGAAGTAGGAGCTGACAACATGCCTTGCAAAACAGCTGTGGCAAAACCAGCCCTAGACTTAGAGTAGATAGGAAGGTGATAATGCTTAGAGAAAGTATGCACTGAACTCCAAGTAGCTGCTTCCAAAATATCCTTAGTTGCCACCCCCCTTAGAAATGCTGTTGAAGTGGCAGTAGCCCTAGTGGAATGAGGCCTAATCCCAGATGGAATCTCCTTGCCATGATGGGAATAACAAAATGCAATGCAAAAGCCAATCCACCTGGAAATAGTTTGTTTTGACACAGGCTTGCCCTGTGAACTCAAAGCAAAAGAAACAAACAACTGCTGAGACTGCCTAAAATCCTTAGTCCTGCTTAAATAATATCGTAATTGCCTGTGTACATCTAAAGTGTGCAAAATCTTTTCCCCTTTATTTTGGGGGTCTGCATAAAAAGTAGGCAAATGAATAGTTTGGTTTAAAGCCACACTAGAAACCACCTTAGGCATAAAGGATGGATTAGTACGTAATGATACCCTATCCTTATGGAAAATCAAAAAGGGCTCTACTGCCATAAGGGCCTGCAACTCAGACACCCTTCTTGCAGAAGTAATAGCCAACAGAAAAGCAGTTTTCCATGACAAGTATTTCAATTCAGCAGTAGCCGTAGGCTCAAAAGGTTGTAGAGTAAGTTTTTCCAACACAAAATTGAGATCCCAAGCAGGAGTAGGAGCTCATGGGGTCTTATATTCTTTGCCCCTCTAAGAAACTGCTTGAACAAAGGATGCGAAAACAAAGGTGGGTCACAATCATAGTGAGCTGAAATTGCTGCAGCATGAATCTTAATGGAAGAGAAGGACAAACCTTTGTCCAATAACTCAGTAAGATATTGAAGAGCCACACTCAAATTAGGCTCAGAAATCTCCAAATTCTTTGCTGTACTCCAAAATAAAAATCTCTTCCATTTTTCTCGTACACCTTCCTTGTACTAGGTCTTCTAGCTTCCATAATCACATTTAAAACTTGTTGAGGAAGTTGAGACCTGCTGTGTTTCAACAGAGAATATGCCAGGCTGTTAGATGAAGAGAGTGAAGCTTGACATTGAGCAGATGACCGTCCTTCTGAGATAACAGATGAGGAATCAGAGGTAAAGGCCATGGAGGCTTCTTTACCAGACTCCGTAGTAGTGGATACCAGTGTTGCCGAGGCCAATCTGGAGCTATCAAAATCATCCTTGGCCTGTCTTGTCTGACCTTTAATAGTACCTTTGGAAGAAGAGGCAGAGGTGGAAAGGCATAGACATGAAGGTTTTTCCAACTGAAAGACAGAGCATCCACTTTCCAAGCTGTGTGATGAAACCCCTTTGTGCAATACTTTGGCAGCTGGTGGTTTAGTGGAGAAGCGAACAGATCTATGTCTGGAGTTCCCCATGACACTGTCAATTTCTGAAATACATGAAGATCCAGTTTCCACTGTGGGGATCCATGATTTGTCTGCTTAACACATCTGCTAAGGAGTTCTGTGCTCCTGGCAGAAACCTTGCCTGAAGAGTTAGTTGCAAGCTTAACGCAGTCTCCCATAAAATCATTGCCTGCCTGCATAGAGGATAAGAATGTGTTCCCCCTTGCTTGTTGATGTACCACATGACAGTTGTGTTGTCTGTTAGAATCAACACCTGCCCTGGAAGAAGTAACTCCTTGAAAGCCATCAATGCAAACTGGACTGCTAACATCTCCTTCATGTTGATATGTAGATGCTGTAGTCTGGCAGGCCACTTGTCCTGTATCCACTTTCCATTTAGATGAGCTCCCCAAGCAATGTCCGAGGCATCTGTCGTTAAAATCTGACTCACCTCTGGCCGGGTCACAGAGAGTCCCTTGTTTAGGTGACATTCCTGAGCCCACCACAAGAATTCTTTTTGAAGGCAAGGTATTATATGAATGACAGTGTCCAAATCCTGGCAGTGCTGTGTCCATACATTTTTGAGATACCATTGCAGCTTCCTCATATGCAGTTTGGCATTGGGAAGCACCAGAATACAAGATGCCATGAACCCTAATGCTTGAAGGACTGTCCTTGCAGTCAGCACGGACTGATGAGATAGTTGATGGAAGTAAAGTGACAGACTCTTTTGCTTGTCCGGGGTTAAAAAGGCCATCTGGGCTGCTGTATTCAGTCTCACACCCAGAAAGCACATGTCTTGAGAGGGTACTAGACTGGACTTTATTTCGTTCACAGAATACCCTAGGCATCTTAGCACTGCTATGACATATTCCAGATGCTGTAGAAGGTCTTCCTTTTCTTGAGCCAGAATCAGGCAGTCGTCCAAATAAGGATAGATTTGAATTCCTTGAAGCCTGAAGTAAGCTATCACTGGAGCCAGAACCTTTGTGAATACTCTGGGCAGTAGATAAGCCAAAGGGCAATGCAGAGAACTGATAATGAAAATCTCCAGTTGAAACCGCAGATACTTCCTGCAACCTAGCCTTATAGGCACATGAAGGTAAGCTTCCTTGAGATCTAAAGTTACCATCCAGTGATCTTTGCCCAGCAGAGGTAAAAGCTGTTGTAACGTCAACATCTTGAACTTGGGAATGTCCAGATAAGTGTTGAGGATAGATAAATCCAAAATTGGTCTCCACGTGTTCCCCTTCTTTGGTACTAGGAACAGGCGAGAATAAAATCCTAGGCCCCTTTCTGATACAGGGACTGGCTGAATGGCCCCATCTGGAGTAACTGAGAAACTTGCTTGTGAGCCTCTTTTCTTTGTGGAGGAGGAACGTCTGGCATGCCTTTGAAAGGGGCATTGTGTGGAAATAAAATCTGTAACCGTGATGAATGATATCCAACACCCATCTGTCTTGAGTAATTAAATCCCAATTTTCTTTGAAAAGAGACAGTCTTCCTCCCAAAGGAGCTGCCAGACCAGTCCACTGGCAGCTGAAAAGGCAGGTCATTGGGTCTGTTTACGAAAGGACTGACCCCTGCCCTCACCAGAAGTCTGAGCAGGTGAACTCCTGATCTAGGCCTAAAAGAACCTTGAGCCCTGCCCCTACCACGTCTAGACCTACCCCTAGACTGGGAATCATAAGCAGGATATGTCCACCCCTTAGCAGGCCAATTTCTACTAAACTTGGAGGCTGCACCTGCAAAAATCTTTAACAGTCTGCATAGACTTAGCTTTGTCCTCCATTTTCTTTAAAACTGCTTCCACAGGCGATCCAAACAACACATCAGACTGTAAAGGAGCATCCAAAATCCTTGTCTTAACATGCTCAGCTAAATTCTGATCCTTCAACCAGGCATGCCTGCGAAGAACAGAACTAGTAGCAGCCACCCTCGAGGAGGCCTGTACAGCATCAAAACCACACTGCAAAGAATGCTTACCCACTTGTTCAGACACATGAACCAAATCCAGCAACTCTTTACACTCAATACCTTCCGCCAAAGCATCCACCTTAGATTTCAATTGTGAAAGGAGATAATTTTGATATTTTAGCATGTGAAACTGACAATTCAACGCCCTCATGGCTAGAGTGGAAGAAGTATACACTTTCTTTCCCCACCTATCCAAAGCCCTTGCCTCTTTATCAGAGGGTACAGGATTTTTAACCACAGAAGCTTTAACACCTTTAGGCCCCTGAGAAACAGTTTCTGGGTCCGCCCTAGGACTCTTAAACAAATACTTATGAGCTTCGGGCACCCTATAATACCTATCAGGCTTAACAGGAGCAGGAGGTAAGGAGTCAGGATTCAGGGAAGCCTCTGCAAAAACATCCTCCACCACATTCAACACAGGAGGAATAGCTAAGGGCCTATGCTGGGGTAAAAACAAGAATTCCCTAAGCCTTTTCCTGGAATCAGAGTAATCCTGGCCTTCCCATTTAAAGTGCTCCCTCATGGAGTGTAGAGTCTCTGAAAATGAGAAATCCTCAGGAGGAGAAGCTGTAGGAGTGGAATCATCCACATCAGAGTCAGAATAAGTAGGATACTCCTGTAAGTCTTCCACAGAAGACTCTGAAGCCTGTGAACACTGTTCAAAACTATCAAACTCCTGTTCCACCCTAGGCCTCTTATCAGGCGGGGGCATAGAACCTCTAATCATAGTAATCAAATCTTCTGCCATTTTAAGCATATGTTTCTTAGGAACAGAGCCCGAAATGCTAGAAGCCCCCACAGAAGCTGAACTTGGCCTACCTCTAAAAGAAGGTTTGGCAACAGAAGGAGAGGCCCTAACTACCTTGGGAAGAGAGGGAAGAAGAGTTACCTGAGAAGCCCCCTCAGCCTGGCCTACCTCCTGAGAGGGCACATCCTGTAACAGTAAAGTTTCTGCCTGAGACTCCATGGAAACTCCTGGCAAAACCTCTGGCTCCACTGAGCCTTCTAAAGAACCGACGTCCGGGACTGCCGGTTCATCAACCCTAGGCTTCACTGTTTTGTCCTTGCGCTTCTTGGATGAAGCGGGCGACGGAGCAACCGACGGCATATTATAATTGCAACGCTTCCCAAACACTAACCTGGCACAATCTAGCCTCCTCTTAATAGTGCGTTTGTTAAATCTAGCACAAGAACGGCAACCAACAACGTCGTGCTCAGGCCCTAAACAAGGTATACACAATGTATGATAATCCCTATGCGGTATCTGCTTCCCACAAGAAATACAGTTATTCACTTTTTCTGACATCCAGTTAAATACTGAGGCAAGAAAAAAACAAAATGTTCCCCAACGGGGTACTTAGCCAACTCTGTTTCGGTCTGAAACTCCGGTTTCGGAAATATCTCAGAACGCCAACCTGCACTCGCAAAATTGCTTCTGCATCGGACCATGCGGCAAAAAAGACTGAGGATATGACGTCGGTCATGCGCATTAGTACCCTGACGTGCTGACGTCAGTCTAAGGCGCCATGACCGACGTCAGCCTTATACTCTGGTATTCGGGCCGACTGGACGCGGACTATACCCAATAGTCAGGACTGCAGCAATGGAAGACGAAGAACATCAGTGGAATTCTAACTGGACACCGTCCAATCAACAGCAACCACAATGAAGGTTCCCTGAACAGAAACAACAGCAATTGTGTCCTTTTATTCCTGTGGATCAGGATGGACCACATGTTACGTTACTGGTTAAAAATAAACCCTATCCGTTTTTAATTGATACCAGAGTGACTAAATCCATGCTAGCTGGCAAAGCAGCCATAAATGTTCCCCTCTTCGACAAAATAACTAGAGGAGCGGGTGTCTCTGGTCCCAGTAACTTTGGGACCGCTACAGGATAACCATGCATTTTTAGTAGGACCCTCAGCACCTTTAAATCTATTAGGAAGAGACTTGCTTTGCAAAATAGGCCACCATTTTTTGCACAGCTGATGGAGTTGATCTCCAAGTACCTTCAGACCAACAGGATAGTACCCTGGCAGCTTTAGATGACTATGTCATTCTACAGACGATGTGTATCCAGCCAAATTCTGACAGAAACGAGTATTTACAATCCCTACCCTCTCACCTGTGGACTACTCATGACAATGATGTGGGGTTTTTGACCTCAGCTACTCCTGTAAAAATAACTCTTAAAACCAGGTGCAAAGCTACCCAGAGTACCACAGTACTCTTTGACAGCTGAGGCTATATCTGGTATTGCCCCTGTTATTTCTGCATTAGAACACCAAGGGATCATAGTACCCACCACAAGCCTGTGTAACACCCCAATATTACCGGTGAAAAAAACTGCCAAACAAGCTTACAGATTTGTGCAAGACCTGCGGGAAGTTAAAGCTGTTTTGCCTGTTTTCCCGATCGTACCAAACCCAGCTACTACTTTGAGCTGTATCCCACCTAGTGCAAAATGTTTTACGGTAATAGATATTTCATCAGCCTTTTTCTCTATTCCAGTACATCCCAACAGTCAGTATTTGTTTGCATTTACCTACAAAGGTCAGCAGTATACTTGGACTCAGTTGCCCCAGGGATATGTAGAATCCCCAACCTTATTTTCTAGAGAGAAGCATAAACAGTTGCAGGATCTGCAACTACCATTATATTCAGTTCTAGTCCAGTATGTGGACAATATTTTTATAGCTTCACCAGACAGTAACTCATGTATGGAAGATTCCCTTCTAGTGTTAAACTTTTTGGCTACACGAGGGTTTAAAGTAAATAGATCGAAATTACAATTCTGTCAGGAAAAAGTGCAGTATTTGGGACATATTATTACAATGGGTTCTCGTCAAATACTCCCAAATCGCATAACTTCTATTCAAAATGACCCACGCCCTGTAACTCAGAGGCAGCTTCGAGGATTCCTTGGCCTAGCAGCATACTGTAGACAGTGGGTGCCTAATTTTTCGGAAATTTCGGCCCCCCTGTTACAACTCCTAAAAAAGGATGTTACGGAACCTTTACCCTGGACAACACAACACGATGAGGCTTTTCAGGCTATCAAGATAGCCTTGGTAAATCCTCCTGCCTTAGGGTTGCCAGATTATTCCAAACTTTTTGTTTTCTTTTGCTGTGAGCGAAACAAAACTGCCTTGGGTCTCCTAGCCCAGCAACGCAAGGGAGGCTACTGACCTATTGCTTACTACAGCACTCAGCTAGATCCGGTTGCCTCTGATTACCCGGCTTGCTTACAGGCTGTGGCAGCTGCCGCTGTTTTGGTTGATATAGCAGCCCCACTAACCTTGGGATATGATACTAAACTAGCAGTCCCACATGCAGTTCAAGTGTTACTTTTGAAAACAAAAACACAGTATCTATCAAATGCACGTCTTACTAAGTATGAATTGAGTTTAATAAATAACCCCGCCCTGCAAGTCATACGCTGCCCACCACTGAACCTTGCATCTTTAATACCAACATCGGATGAGGGCGAACCACATGACTGTGTGTTTGTAGTTAACTCTGTTCTTTCTCCTAGGTTACATTTATATGACACTCCTTTGCAAAATCCTGATTTAGTTCTTTTTGTTGATGGATCCTGCTTACGAACAAACTCCGGAGAATTCCAAGCAGCTTGGTCAGTCTGTACTCCGAATGAAGTTTTAAGGTCAGCACAATTACCCCCAGGCACTTCCGTGCAGGCTGCGGAACTGGTGGCATTATCCAATGCATGCAAAATAGCTAAGGATATGTCTGTTACTATATATACTGATTCCCGTTATGCCCATGGTGTTGTTCATGATTTTGGTATACTATTGAAGGAACGAGGGTTTTTAACTTCTTCCGGGGCACCCGTTAAAAACCATTTGTACATCAATAACTTGCTACAAGACGTATTGTTACCATCTCAACTTGCTGTTGTAAAATGTGCAGCCCATCAATCCAATGACTCTTTTGAAACTAAGGGCAATAATTTAGTCGACTGGGCTGATAAACAGGCTGCTCTCTCACAAACTGTTCAGGGACATTTTTTGCAGCCTTTGCAACCAATGGTTACTTTTGATACCACAGTGTTAAAGGCTTTACAGCATGAAGCTCCAGAATCAGAAAGGAGAACATGGCTGGCTCAAGGTTGTTTTAAATGCTCTGATTTCATTTGGCAACATCCAGATGGCAGATTGGTCTGCCCAATGTCCATGTTAAATTCTTTTATTAAAGCATATCATTTGCCAGCCCATGTCAGGGTACAAGCACTAATAAAACAAATCCAAAAGGATTGGTTTGCCCCAGGACTTTCCGATTCTGTACAGCATTGTTTGAGCATGTGCTCCATTTATTTACAGTATAACATTTCAAAAGGCACTATGGCTCCCGCACAACCACTGCCAAAACCTTTGGGTCCATTTTGTGCTTTGCAATGGGATTTTATTGAACTTCCGCCTTGTGCTCGTTTCAAATATGTTCTAACTGTTGTTGATGTTTTTTCTGGGTGATTAGAAGCCTACCCATGTACCACAAATGATGCTATTTCAGTTGCTAAGAAACTTTGTTATGAATTGATACCTTGTTTTGGTGTTCCCTGTCAAATATATTCAGACCGTGGAACACATTTTACTGCTCAGTTAGTTGATTCACTGTGTACAATGTTAGGCATCACTCTAAAATGTCAATGTCCATATAGACTACAGGCATCAGGTATTACTGAACGCATGAATCAGACTCTGAAAACCACACTGGCGAAAATTACTACTGAAACGGGCTTCACTTGTGTAGAGGCCTTACCTTTAGCCCTACTCTCTATGAGAGCGCAAGTACATCCTACTAAAGGTCTTTCTCCTCATGAAATCCTCATGGGCCGTCCTATGCGTATGCCCATGACTCCACCACCACCCTTTTCTGAGTATGATGCATTTGATCATGATATTCTTAGGTATTGCACTTCTCTTTCTCTTTCTCTTTCTTTTTTACAGTTTCATCATCGCCAGGTAGCAGCGGCTCAACATATCCCTGATCCTTTCCTGTTCTCGGCACTACAACCAGGAGATTGGGTGTATGTCAAGTCATTCTCTCGAAAAACAGTGCTTCAACCACACTGGAAGGGGCCCTTCCTGGTTCTACTGACGACATCATCAGCGGTCCGACTACAAGGCTCACCCACCTGGATTCACATATCGCACGTCAAAAAGGTCATCCCATCGGAAGGTCAACAAACTTTACCTTTTGCTACTCCAGATTCTCCACCTATTGCTACTCGTACTCGAAGTCGTACTGTACCAGCTCCTGACAATGCCTGACGTTCATCCATTTGGACAACCTCACCCTCCCGACACTGTACAGGTGCAACCACCATTTCCACAAAAGTACTGCACAACTATTTTGGTGGTTATTCTTGTCGTTTTAATATTTTTACTGTGACCATTTCTATTTCCTACTCCAACTACGCCTCATGCCAAACGAGCTGCACGGCATCCACATTTCAACACCTACCAAGCCATTAAATACACTTATTCGTCATCCCTCAATATCTCGGACTGCTGGATTTGCACTGCAATTTCTACTGTTCATGGGGGATTGATGTTAAATATAGTCCCTTTAGGGATTAATGAAACCTGGATGAATTTGATCTACGATACATCAGATGTTATTTCAAAGGACAAGATAGCATTACAGTTGTCCCTCCACCAAAACGGAACTGTGTGTTTTCAAAAACTTGGTAAAACTAGAGTCGAGTGGAGCCATTGTAACAAAACAGTGGCACATAACTGCACTGAAAACAATTCGGGATGTGTTACAGATTTTTCACCTATAAAAAGACTTGTTAAAAACTCTATAGCTAACTATTCCCAGAAAATAGAAACTGTTTATTGGAAAATATTCCAAGGACTGCAGGATGCAGGGGATCGCTTCAAGTCTATCAACATCACCATTAAAGTAGAAAATTGTTATTTTGTGCGCGGAAAAAAAGCATATAAATGGCTACCAGGAAACTGGTCTGGCAGCTGCTCCCTGGGCTACCTAGTCCCAGCTATTCGACATGTATCTATATTAACTAAAGGAAAAATTCGGAACGTTTGAGAGGTCAAGAAGCCTGCCAATCCGGTAGGTCAAGTTGATGCTTCATGGATCTATCACCATGATTTAGCTCATGCTGGCACCAAAGGACTGTCCCATATGGACTTGGGTGATGACGTCATATCATGGGCTGGTATAATTCCGTCATACAGAGCAGTGAAATCAATTTGGGAACTGAGAAAATTATCTAAATTGCTTGAAATATTATGCAATGCTACATTTTCTGCCTTAGAACTAGTGACTGATGAATTGACTGCTATGAGAACTGTAGTGCTCCAAAACTGTATGGCTCTTGATTTCACCCTAGCGGCAAAAGGAGGAGCTTGCACTTTAATCCAAGAGGAGTGCTGTACGTTTATTCCTGATAAATCAGCACGAAATTGAAAACCATCTTGAACTGATTCAAAGAATTTTCGAACTCTCAAAGGCCAAAGAGGCTGATAGTTCAACATGGGCATGGTTAACCAACATGTTCTCAGGCTGAGGAGGTGGACTGTTGAAGTTGATTTTATTAATTGGTATTAGCAATTGTTGCTTTTCTTGTCTTATTCCTAATCAAAGCACTGATCTTGAAATTAATGTCTTCAAAAACTGTGAAGAAAGTGCCTAAGTTTTATATGCCTGCAGCTATGAACGCAGACGATGAAATGACAATGTTTTCTAATAATGAAAAGACCAGCAGCATGGTTATGCTAGATTTGGGACAAATGTATGATAGGTAAAATGGTGATGCGTACACAGCATCAAATGGGGGATTGTAGAATATGAACAGCCAAAGCATGTGTTTCGGGGGAATTGAGTATGTGACAGTTTGCATGTGTTAAAATGTACTGTGAACTTTGAATGAACTCTGAGCAATGAGAAAATACTGAAAAAACAAGAGTCTGCCTGAAAGCAGGAAATGTGCCTTTTATGGAAGTGCATCCGATTTTCTTTCTCTGCCTAGAGATATGATGATGTGAATTGCCTCATGTTTACGGGTAAACCTCTAATTGGTTAATTGCCCTGTATAATGATCTAATTGGTTCATTTTTATAATTTTGTACCGTCAGCAATATCACCAGTATATAAGCTTGTTTATTCCCTTGTTCTGGGAGACTCCCTGGTACTTTCCATGAGGCTCCCACACGTGTGTACTGTAGTTGATAAAAAAACACTGAAAAAGAGAAAGAACTATTGGTCTTCATTTTCAAAGTATTGTGTAATGTAACACTGTCCTGCCGTAGGGATTGGTGCCAGCTTTGGACCAGAAGATATCAAAATATGACACTCCAATGCAGGAGGAACCAGCTGGGAGCCTGCAGAGGCCAAGGCCCTCTCCATGACTTGGAAGGCAGTGCCACCCCGATGAGGAGTGGGTGCCGGGAACAGAGGTCACACCCCGCTCCGAGAGTCTGCCCTCTGAAGCTGGAGCAAGGGAAGGACCCACAACCAAAGATATTCCAGGAGCAGAGGTCGGCACCATACCAAAACTAGGTGCTAGGCCAAGACCCATGGAACTGACTGAGAGGTCATGGCCCCGAGAGTCCATCTATTCCACTGCAAGGACCAATGAAGTCAAGGCAAAGTACAGTTTTGTACCTACCATAAATGTAGATGTTCGAGTGCTAATACAGCTGCAGTCATAACAGATGGGTTCTCCTGCCGTCAGGCGGGTCCTCGGTCAGCCGAATTCCAAAGTCTAGGTCCGGCGTCAGTTGTCGGCGCTTCTTCCCTAACGTCAGTGCGACAGGGGTATAAAGGAACCAGCCAACGCCATTTTCTTCAGTTTTTCTTACCACAGATGTCAGGGGCCCCAGAAGGAAGGCAATAATAAATTTGTGTGATAATGCAGTCCTATATAATCAAAATACAGTAGTTGCAAGCAAATACATCATAAATGAAAACCCCAATCAGGTTGTATGAGGATGTGTTAGCCTATAGGCCTGTCCCAAGAGGGGCAGGAGGGAGGGAAACCTGGACTGCAACTGTATTAGCACTCGAACATCTACATTTATGGTAGGTACAAAACTGTACTATGTTCATCGTGCATACAGCTGCAGTCATAACAGATGGGTAGAATCCCAAAGCTAAGAAAGGGGTGGTAGGCACTTGTTGGAACTAGGAGCCAAAATGCCCTGCAAGACTGCAGTGGCAAAGCCTGCTCTAGATTTGGAGTATAATGGTAGGTTGTAGTGCTTGGAGAAGGTATGCACAGAACTCCAAGTGGCTGCTTCCAAAATATCCTTGGTAGGAACTCCTCTGAGGAAGGCTGCAGAGGTGGTTGTGGCCCTGGTGGAATGGGTTCTAATGCCTGTAGGAACAGTTTTGCCACGAAAGGAATAGCAAAAGCGTATGCAGTGGGCTATCCATTTTGAGATTGTCTGTTTGGAAATTGGCTTCCCTTGAGCTCCTACCGCATAGGCCACAAAGAGCTGTTCTGATTTTCTGAAAGGCTTTGTTCTGTCCAAATAATAACGCAGCTGTCTGTGGATGCCCAAGGAATGTAGTAATCTCTCCCCTTTGTTTTGAGGATTAGGATAAAAAGTAGGTAAATGTATGGCCTGATTTAAAGCTACCCTGGATACCACTTTAGGCATAAAGGACGGGTTGGTTCGTAAGGAAACTCTGTCCTGATGGAAGATGATAAAAGGCTGGGCAGCCATGAGAGCCTGTAGTTCTGAAACTCTACGAGCTGAGGTGATAGCCAGAAGGAAAGCTGTTTTCCAGGACAAATATTGCAAATCTGATGAGGCAAGGTCAATTTTTCCAGAATGAAATTAAGATCCCAAGCAGGTATTGGTTTGTTTCCTTGGAGGCCTTAAATTCTTAGCCCCTCTGAGGAACTGTCTTAAGAGAGGGTGAGAGAATAAAGGTGGATCAGTGTTGTATTCTGCAAAAATGGCTGAGGCATGTATTTTGATGGAGGAGAAAGAAAGTCCACTGCTTAGCAGTTCAGCCAAATATTGTAGTATTTGAGGTAAATTCAGTTTTCCAAGATCCTGCCCCTTTTTCTCATTCCAGACACAAAAACGTTTCCATTTTGCGGAGTAAGCTTTTCTAGTTGATGGCCTTCTGGCCTCCAAAATGACATCCTGCACCTCCTTGGAGAGTAGGGCCTGTTGAGATGCTAAGGAATCTTCCATGCGGCTAGATTGAGTGTTTTTAGCTGGCTGTGAAGAGTTTTGAAACTGTGCTGAGTCAGAAGAAGAGGCATTAGAGGTAGGGTCCATGGTGGGGAATGCGTCAGGCTCCTCAGGAGTGGGTACCAGTGGTGCCTTGGCCAGTCTGGAGCAATGAGAATCATTTTTGGTCTGTCTGCTTTGGTCTTTAATAGAACTTTGGGCAGCAGAGGAAGAGGAGGGAAGGCATAAACTGTCATTGATGTCCAACTGAGAGAAAGAGCGTCCACTCTCCAGGCCTTTGGATGGAAGATCCTTGAGTAGAATTTTGTCGATTGATGATTCTTGTGGGAGGCAAAAAGATCTATGTCTGGCCTTCCCCATTCTTGGATTATTTCTGTAAATACTTTTGGATGCAATTTCCATTCGTGTGGATCTGTCATATTCCTGCTTAGGTTGTCTGCCAGCGTGTTTTCCTTAACTGGCAAGTACTGTGCTTGTAGTTCCATTTGTAAGTCCATGGCCATGTTCCAAAGTGACATGGCCAGTCTGCATAGGGGGTAAGAATGTGTTCCTCCCTGTTTGTTTATGTACCACATAAAGTACAGTTTTGTACCTACCATAAATGTAGATGTCCGATAGATATGCAACTGCAGACCTGACATATGGGTTGTCCTGCCTCAGGCAGCCCCTCGGTCGGCCGGATTCCAAAGTCTGGGTCCGGCGTCGGCTGATGTCGCCTCCTCCCCGACGTCAGAACGGCTGGAGTATAAAGGCATCCACCGACGCCATCTTCTTCAGTGTTTCTTGCCCCAGATGCCAGGTGCCCTCCAAGGAAGGCTAAATTTTGTGAATGGATATGCAAAAAATTCCAGACATGCACAACAGTAATAAACAGATACACCATAACAGATATCCCCAGCAAAAAAGGAGAGGGAATGGACCCAAGGAAAAAGCAGAGGGTAGGAGGAGGGAAAACCTGACTGCAGTTGCATATCTATCGGACATCTACATTTATGGTAGGTACAAAACTGTACTATGTCCTTCAAGAATGCAACTGCAGTCCTGACATATGGGTTGAATACCATAGCCAAGCTGGGGTGGTAGGATCTAAGCAAGGGATGGTGTAGCTAAAAGACCCTGCAGGACTGCAGAAGCAAAGCCTGCTCGGGATCTGGAGTATAAAGGCAGGTTGTAGTGTTTGGTAAATGTATGCACGGAGCTCCATGTAGCAGCCTCTAGAATGTCCTTTGTAGCCACTCCTCTTAGAAAGGCTGTGGATGTGGCTATAGCTCTGGTTGAGTGTGGCCTGATATTGGCTGGCACACCCTTTCCATGGAAGGAATAACAGAATCTGATGCAGTGTCCAATCCATTTTGAAATTGTTTGTTTGGAGACTGCCTTTCCTTGCACTCCGGCAGCATAGGCTACAAACAGTTGGTCAGACTTCCTGGTGGTCTTTGTTCTGTCCAAGTAGTAGCGTAATTGTCTGTGTATGTCTAAAGTATGCAGCAGCTTTTCCCCTTTATTTTCAGGCTTGGGAAAGAAAGTAGGCAGGTGAATTGCTTGATTTAGAGACACCCTGGATATCACTTTTGGCATGAATCAAGGATTGGTCCTTAGAGAAACTATGTCCTGATGAAAACTGAGAAAGGGAGGTACTGCCATGAGGGCCTGTATCTCCGAGACTCTTCTTGCTGAGGTAACTGCCAACAGGAAGACCATTTTCCAGGAGAGAAATTGCATTTCTGAAGATGCTGCTGGTTCAAAAGGAGGAAGAGTTAATTTTTCCAAGACGTAGTTGAGGTCCCATGCAGGAACTGGTGGTTTTCTGGGAGGTTTGATATTCTTTATCCCTCTTAGAAACTGTTTTAGCAAGGGATGCGAAAACACAGGTGGGTCACAGTTGTAATTTGCTGAGATTGCTGAAGCGTGAATTTTAATGGAAGAATATGAGAGGCCACTATGAAACATTTCTGCCAAATATTCTAATATCTGAGGTATGCTCATCACTGATGCATCCTGGCCCTTTTTGGCATTCCAGACGATGAATCTCTTCCACTTGGCCGAATAGGTTTTTCTGGTGGAAGGTCTGCGTGCTTCCAGCAAGATTTCCTGAACCTTTTCGGAGAGGGGGACATGGGTCAAAGTCATGGAACCCTCCAGGCTGTCAGTTTGCAGGTTTTGATGAACAGTCCTGTAATTGTGTTGAGTCAGGAGCAGAGGCCATTGGGGCAAGGGTGACGGTTTGGTGTGAGTTATGCTCAGTAGCAAGGGATACCAATGCTGCCTCGGCCAGTCTGGAGCTATCAATATTCCTTTTGGTTGCTCTGCTTTGATCTTCAGTAACACCTTGGTGAGTAATGGTAGAGGCGGGAATGCGTAGATTTTTAGGGTATTCCAGCTGAAGGAGAGAGCATCCGTTCTCCAGGCTAGAGGATGGTGTGTCCTTGAGCAGAACCTGTCCAGGTGGTGATTGAGATGAGAAGCAAAGAGATCTACGTCCGGTCTTCCCCATGCAGTTGTTATTTGAGAGAAAATGTGTGGATGTAGCATCCATTCATGTGGATCCATGAAATTTCTGCTCAACCTGTCCGCCAGAACATTGTCCTTGCCCGGAACAAACTGGGATTGCAAATGGATGTTCAGTTTCAGGGACTTTTCCCAAAGAGCCATTGTTAGTCTGCAGAGGGATAAGTGAGTGCCTCCTTGTTTGTTTATATACCACATGACAGTGGTGTTGTCTGTCCTTATTAGCAGATGGCCTTGTTGAAGAGATTTTCCAAAGGTTTCTATTGCATGTATCACTGCCAACATCTCTTTTTGATTTATGTGCAGAGGCATTTCTGTGGGAGTCCATTGACCTTGAATGCATCTGCCCTCCATGTGTGCCCCCCATCCATGATCAGAGACGTCCGTTGTAATGGTTTGACTTGCTTGAACTTTGTTGAAAGGCATGCCTTGGTTTAAATGGCTTGCTTGAGCCCACCACAAAAAAATCCCTTTGCTGGCATGGAATGAGTGGTATTACGTCCTCTAGGTTGTGGCTGTGTTGAGACCATAAGCTTTTTAGGTACCATTGTAGCTTTCTCATGTGTAGTCTTGCCAGAGGAATCAGAAGAATGCAAGATGCCATGAAACCCAGGGCCTGCAGGATCTTCCTTGCGGTCAGCTGGGTAAGTTTTGCTAGGCTTTTGAAGTAATCTGGTAAATGCTGTTGTTTCTCCTCTGTGAGGAAAGCCATTTGTGATTGTGTGTCCAGTTCTGCTCCTAGAAAAATAATCTTTTGGGATGGCAATAGTCTTGATTTTTGAATGTTGACTGTGTATCCCAAAGCCTGTAGCAACTGAATGACATAGTCCAAGTTTTTTATCAAGGTTTGTTTGCTGTCTGCTTGTATAAGGCAGTCGTCCAGGTAAGGGTATATTTGAATCCCCTGGAGTCTGCAATGTGCAACTACTGATGCCAGGCATTTCGTGAATACTCTGGGCGCAGTAGATAAGCCAAACGGCAATGCTGAGAATTGATAAAGCTCTGTTCCTGCAAGAAATCTGAGGTATCTTCTGCAACTGTGTCTGATTGGGACATGCAGGTATGCCTCCTTGAGGTCCAGAGTAACCAGCCAAGACCCCTTGCCCAGCATGGGAAGGAGTTGCTGTAACGTCAGCATTTTGAATTTTGGCACAATGAGAAAGGTGTTTAGAACGGACAAATCCAGTATAGGCCTCCATTGCTTTTCTTTTCTTGGAACAAGGAACAGTCTTGAATAGAATCCCCGGTGTTGTTCCTGAGGAGGAGCCTTTTCTATAGCTTTTATTTGTAACAGCTCTGAAATTTGTAAGAGAGCCTCTGCCCTTTGATTTTGTGGCAGGTTTGACATGCCTTGTCTCGTTGGTAAGGTGTTGAAGTGGAACCTGTAACCTCTGTCTATTATGTCCAGAATCCATTTGTCCTTGGTTAAAATGTGTCAGTTCTTTGAGAATAAGGATAATTTTCCGCCTAGAGGTGCTTCTCTTTGAGCCTTGGTAGGCGGAGTGAAAGTCAAGTCATTGTGATTGTCCCTGTGGTGCGGGTGAACTCCCTGCGCCACTTCTCTGATTTGGTGGTTGCCATCGGCGGCCCCTGTAGGAGCCTCGGTATTGCCCTCTACCTCGAGCACACCTGTTTTTTCCCCTTTGAAACTTGTCTGAGTCTGGAAAGGACCAATTTTTTGAAGGCCAATTCCTGCTGAATCTGGGAGGCTGAACCTGGAGGAAATCCTTGACAGTCTGTACTGATTTTGCCTTTTCCTCAATAGACTTCAATACATCCTGTGCATTAGTACCGAAAAGCTTCTGTTTTTCCAGAAGTGCATCCAGGAGCTTGACTTTAACATGGTCTGGCAGTGGCTGTTCTTTCAACCAAGCATGTCTACGTATAACGGCCCCTGTCATGGCTGCCCTACATGAAGCTTCCAATGCATCATAACCACACTGAAGAAAATGATTGCTAACCTGCTGAGTGTTATGAACCAAATCCTGCAATGCCTTTCTATCTATAGGCTCAGGAGAGGCCAACTTTTTCTGCAAATCATCCATTAAGTAATCCTGGTACTGAAACATATGAAAAAGGCAGTTGAGTGACCTCATGGCAAGGGTGGAAGAGGTATAAACTTTTTTGCCCCATTTCTCTAGGGACCTAGCTTCCCTGTCAGCGGGCAGAGGGTTTTTGGCCGAAGAAGTAGCCACTCCTTTGGGGCCCTGTGAAATAGTTTCTAGATCCACAGAGTGGGCCTTAAAGAGATGCTTATGGGTTTCAGGGTCCCTGTAATATCTGTCAGGCTTGATAGGAGCAGGAGGGAGTGAATCAGGCGAAGCACTGGAGTCTGAGAATACATCATCAAGGACATCCAACACTGGAGGGATAGCTAAAGGTCTGTGTTGGGGTAGCTTAAGGAAGGTACGTAGCCTTTTCCTGGAGTCAGAAAATTCCTGACCCTGCCACTGAAAATGTTCTCTCATGGAGTGGAGAACTTCGCCAAAAGAAATGTCCTCTGGAGGGGAGGCAGAGGGAATTGAATCCTCAGCATCCGAGTCCTCATAGGCCTGGAAGGATTCTTCCTGGGTATCTGAGTGCTCTGAATCCCCAGAGGCTTCATCTGAAGAGAGGGTGTCTGTCTGCTCATTTCTAGGCCTTTTATCTGCAGGCGTCTGAGAACCTCTGTCTGGGTGCGGCTGAGAACCCCTGATAAGAGAGATTAGATCTGCAGCAAGAGTCATGATCTGTCTATCAGAAGAGGGGCCCTGAGAAATAGATTTAGGATGGGCCTTGGCCTGGCTGGCGGCCTTGGCACGTGCAAAGGACTTGATGGACATGGATACCGGAGGCCTAGCTGCCCCACGTGCAGGGGTAACCTTGTCCACAGGAATGATGTCGGGTAAATCTAGAGCTTCGGTTTCTGGAGGAAAATCAACAACCGGCACCGTTGAAATCTCTGGGACCGAAGAAAGCGTTAAAGCGGTGTCGTCGGCCTGGGGCGGTTGAATTACCATTTCCGAAGAGACCGATGCACTCACGGAGGGCTTAGGCGTGGTATCGGTGGACGACGCGGGCCGTGGATGTCGGTCCCGGTCCTTGCGTTTTTTGGTAGATTGTGCTGTCGGTTGTTCCGACGGCATGATATAAGCAAAAGATTCGCCAAAAAAGTCTTCGGCAAATTCTGCCCGGCGCCTGAGTGTGCGCTTATTAAAGCAAGCACAGGCAGAACAGGCCGAGACGTCGTGGTCTGGGCCCAGGCAAGGGAGGCAGTAAGAATGGAAGTCCTTATGAGGTATTTGTTTACCACAAGACAAACAATTACTAACCTTTTCACTTTTTTCTGACATCGGCTAAGGCAAGAAAAAATGTTCCCCAACGGGGTACTTAGCTTTTAGATGACTTCGGTATTTGAAAACACAGGAGCTGACCGACCGGCACTTGCGAACTGCTTCTGCTTCGGGCACTGCACGGCAAGAAAGACGGAAGAAGATGGCGTCGGCGGATGCCTTTATACTCCAGCCATTCTGACGTCGGGGAGGAGGCGACATCAGCCGACGCTGGACCCAGACTTTGGAATCCGGCTGACCGAGGGGCTGCCTGAGGCAGGACAACCCATATGTCAGGACTGCAGTTGCATTCTTGAAGGACATCTGTGGTGTTGTCCGTTCTTATCAATAATTGACCTGGTTGTAGAAGGTCCTTGAAAGCTATAATAGCATTTATTACTGCTAGCATTTCTTTTTGATTGATGTGAAGGTGCTTTTCTTTTTGGGACCATTTGCCCTGAATGCACCGATCTGTCATGTGTGCCCCCCAGGCGTAGTCTGAGGCGTCTGTTGTGATGACTTGATTTGCTTGAGGCTTGCTGAATGGAAGACCTGTGTTTGTTTGACATGCTTGAGCCCACCACAGAAATTCCTTTTGCAGACATGGAATTAGTGGTATTGTTGTTTCCAAGCTGTGGCTGTGTTGAGACCATATGTTTTTTAGGTACCATTGTAGTTTCCTCATGTGCAGCTTTGCACATGGGATTAGTAAGATGCAAGATGCCATGAATCCCAGAGCCTGCAGGATTTTCCTTGCAGTCAGCCTGGTGCAATTTGCTAGTGTTCTGAAGTATTGTATTAGTTGCCCCTGCTTCTCTGGCGTGAGGTAGGCCATCTGGGTGTTTGTGTCCAAATTGGCACCCAGGAAAATTATCTTCCGAGAGGGTATTAGCCTTGATTTCTTTTTGTTGACTGTGTATCCCAGAGATTTCAATAACATTATTACATAAGCCAGATGTTTCAGAAGAATGTGCTTGCTGTCGGCTTGGATCAGGCAGTCGTCCAAATAGGGGTTTATTTGTATCCCTTGAAGTCTGCAGTAGGCAATTACTGATGCCAGGCATTTCGTGAATACTCTGGGCGCAGTAGATAAGCCAAAGGGCAATGCAGAGAATTGATAATGGGTTGAACCTGCAAGAAATCTGAGGTACTTTCTGCAATTTTGTCTGATTGGGACATGCAGGAATGCCTCCTTGAGGTCCAATGTTACCAGCCAAGACTCCTTGCCCAGCATGGGAAGAAGTTGCTGTAGAGTGAGCATCTTGAATTTTGGTACGAGTAGAAATGTGTTTAGGATGGATAGATCAAAAATAGGTCTCCAATCTTTTCCCTTCCTTGGCACCAGAAATAGCCTGGAATAAAAACCTTGACCTTGTTCGTGCGTAGGTACCTCTTGAATAGCTTTCATGTTTATGAGATCTGTAATTTGCTTTTGTGCCTCTGCCCTTTGATTGTGTGGCAGGTTTGGCATGCCTCTCATTTTTGGAAGTGTATGAAAATGGAATTTGTAGCCTCTGTTTATAATGTCCAGGATCCATTTGTCCTTTGTGACAACATGCCAATTTTTTGAAAATAATGCCAGCTTTCCTCCTAAGGGGGCTGCCATTTGAAACCTGGTTGGCATGCAAAGTGGAAAGTCATTGGGTTTGCTTTCTGAAAGCTTGCGAGTTGTCCTCACCACCTCTTTGTGTAGGGGCTTGCCATTGTCTGCCTCTATACGATCCTTGGGATTGTCCTCTGCCCCTCGGGCGCCTGTATCTGCCTCTTTGGGGTCTGTCTGTGGCAGGAAAGGACCAGTTTTTGGAAGGCCAATTTCTACTAAAACATGGGGGTTGAACCTGTAGAAATTCTTTTACAGTTTGCATTGATTTAGCCTTTTCCTCCATTTTCCTTAATACCTCCTCAGCATTAGCACCAAATAGTACATCCTTTTGAAGTGGGGCGTCTAGTAATTTAGCTTTGACATGATCAGGCAAGGCTTGTTCCTTGAGCCAGGCATGCCTACGTATGACTGATCCTGTAACAGCAGCTCTACATGAGGCCTCTAGAGCATCAAAACCACATTGTAAGGTATGCTTACCCACTTGTTCTGTACTATGCATCAAATCCTGCAACTCCAAGTCTGGTTGTTCAGGTTGTGACATTTTACTCTTTAATTGTGATAACAAAAACTGTTGGTATTTTAGCATATGAAACTGACAGTTTAAGGCCCTCATGGATAAGGTAGCAGAGGTATATACCTTTTTCCCCCACCTTTCTAAGGATCTGGAATCTCTCTCGGAGGGCAATGGATTTTTGGCAATGGAGGCCTTAACTCCCTTGGGGCCCTGTGAGATGGTTTCTGGGTCAGCAGCATGGCTTTTGTAAAGAAACTGGTGTGAGTCAGGAACCCTGCAGTACCTGTCAGGCTTAACTGGAGCTGGGGGAAGAGAGTCCGGGTTAAGGCAGGCCTCCGAGTAAACATCATCTAGGATGTCCAAGACAGGAGGTATAGCCAGAGGTCTATGCTGAGGTAACAAGAGAAATTCCCTGAGCCTTTTCTTGGAATCTGAATAATCCTGGCCTTCCCAGTGGAAGTGTTCCCTTAAGGTATGCAAAGTTTCCCCAAATGAGTAATCCTCAGGAGGGATACAGAAGGGATGGACTCCTCCGTATCAGAGTCTTCAAAAGGGGAGTAAGAATGTTCCTCATCATCAGAGTGCTCTGAAATAATGGAGCCCTGGTCAGAGGAGGGGGAATCTTCCTCCACTCTGGGCCTTTTGTCCGGTGGGAGCTGAGAACCTCTGATTAGAGTAATTAAATCCTCAGCCATCTTAAGCATCTGTTTCTTAGGCATGGGGCCTGTAGATGGGCCCTGTGTAGCTGGTCTCTTAGGGTGCAAGGATGCTTTAGACTTTGTGAAAGCCTTGATGGAGAAAGAAGAGGAAGGTCTGAAGACACCTTGAGTGGAGGTGGACCTGTCCACATTCTGAGTTTCAACGCCAAGAGTGGCTTCGGTATCTGTAGTCGGGGTGTGAGCCGAGGAGCCTGCGACCTCGGGCACAGGAGACACCGTCAAAGAAGTGTCGTCGGTGATCAGAGGCTGCGTAGGCGCCTCACTGAGAACCGGCCATGTGTAGTCGGCTTTGGCGTGGTGTCGGTAGAGGCCGCGGACCTCGTGTGTCGGTCCTTGTCTTTGCATTTTTTAGACAAAACCGGAGTCGGAGTATCCAACGACCTAGTATAGTTAAATGCTTTCCCAAAATAATGCTGGGCGAACTCCGCCCGATGCTTAATAGTGCGTTTGTTGAATGTAGCACAAAAGCGACAGACCGAGACGTCGTGGTCTGGGCCTAAACAAGGTATACAGAGGGAATGGAAATCCTTATGCGGTATTTGCTTCCCACAAAAAATACAATTATTAACTTTGTCTGACATCGGCCTGAGGCAAGAATAGTTTCCCCAACGGGGTACTTAGCTTTTAAGAAGACTTTGGTTTCCAAATTTCGTAATTTCAGGAGCTGGCCGACCGGCACTTGCGAACTGCTTCTGCTTCGGGCACCGTGCGGCAAGAAAGACTGAAGAAAATGGCGTTGGCTGGTTCCTTTATACCCCTGTCACACTGACATCAGGGAAGAAGTGACGACAACCGACGCCGGACCTAGACTTTGGAATTCGGCCGACCGAGGACCCGCCTGACGGCAGGAGAACCCATCTGTTATGACTGCAGCTGTATGCACGATGAACATCATATGGCGCTGAGGTGAAAGTGCTTAACGCCACCGAAAGAGCTGGTACCAGGGAAAGTGAAGTGCAGGGCTCTGAAACTCCGTTGGAAGTCGGAGGAGGAGAAATAGTAGGAGCCCTGGGAGAGAAGGTTCCAAGTCCATGTGGGATAGGGGCCTGAGAAGGGAGATTAATACCTTTGGCCACAAACAGCTGATCCACCAATCTTGAGGCATCCAACCCAGAGAGACTGCTGGAGGATCAAAATGAAAAACCAGAAAGAGACTCTGGGTGTTCTATAAAGGGGCTAGGCAACTTGCCCACAAAAGGGCTTATAGATGGAGAATATCTTGTCCTGGGTAGGTCTTGATCTAGTTTTGGCACCAAAGGAATGGGCAGAGTCTGCTGAGGTGCAGAGGGGGCTGGTGAAACATGTTGCTGCACCGAACGCGAGGTCAGCACTGAGCCGGAAACTAAAGTGGCTGGAGCTGACGCCAGTGCTGAGGAGACATCAGGCT
>NC_056733.1:1154107296-1154131168 GCF_019279795.1 Protopterus annectens
ATAGATATAGATATATAAAACAAATACACCATAATAGATAACCCCAGCTAGCTATGAGAGGGAAAAGTACCCAATAAATACCAAAGAGGGGAAGGAGGGAGGGTAAACCTGACTGCAGATGCATACCTATCGGACATCTACATTTATGGTAGGTACAAAACTGTACTATGTCCTTCAAGGATGCATCTGCAGTCATCACATATGGGTAGAATACCATAGCCAATCTGGGGGTGGAGGATCTATGTAAAGGATGGTGTAGCTAAAATGCCCTGCAGGACTGCCGTAGCAAAGCCTGCTCTGTATCTGGAATATAAAGGTAAATTGTAATGCTTGGAAAATGTATGCACGGAGCTCCATGTAGCAGCTTCTAAAATGTCCTTGGTAGCCACCCCTCTTAAGAAGGCTGTGGAGGTGGCTGTGGCTCTGGTGGAATGAGGTCTAATGTTAGCTGGCACAGTTTTTCCATGAAAGGAATAACAAAAACGTATGCAATTCCCTATCCATTTTGAAATTGTCTGTTTGGAAATTGCTTTTCCTTGTGCACCAGCAGCATATGCTACCAACAGCTGGTCAGTTTTTTTGTAGCTTTTAGTTCTGTCCAAGTAGTAGCGCAACTGTCTGTGTATGTCCAGGGTGTGCAGAAATTTCTCCCCTTTGTTTTGTGGATTTGGAAAGAAGGTAGGCAGGTGAATTGCTTGGTTTAATGAGACCCTGGATACCTCCTTTGGCATAAATGAAGGATTGGTTCTCAATGAGACTCTGTCCTGATGAAAAATTAGAAATGGCTGTACTGCCATGAGGGCCTGTAACTCAGATACTCTTCTTGCTGAGGTTATGGCCAGAAGGAAGGCGGTCTTCCAAGACAGGAACTGTAGTTCTGCAGATGCTGCTGGTTCAAAGGGAGGCAGAGTTAGTTTTTCCAACACGAAGTTAAGGTCCCAAGTAGGCACTGGAGGTTTCCTTGGAGGATTGATGTTTTTAATTCCTCTTAGAAACTGTCTTAGGAGAGGATGAGAAAAGACAGGTGGATCAGTATTGTACTCTGCTGAAATTGCTGAAGCATGAATTTTAATGGAAGAGTAAGACAGGCCATTGTGGAGCATTTCTGCCAAGTATTCCAGGATATATGCCATGTTCATCACTGTTGCATCTAGGCCCTTTGTGGTGCTCCAAGTGTCAAAAAACCAAGAAGTAACTGCAACTTAAAGAGACCAATAATCACCTGAAAGAAACAGTCCAAATAGTACAAGCAAGAAAATGGTCTCTCCACGATGTATCAAATAAAACGTAGAATCTCAGGAACTCCCAATAATCCAACGAGTCATGTAGATAAAACAAAAACTATTTTATTTTATTCAGAACAAGTGGGAAGATGAGCGCTTTCGCGTGGGTACAACCACACTTCTTCAGATAACATTTACACCCACAGGCAAACATTAAATAGTAAAATAGTAGAGATGTCATTAATTGCTTGATTGATTCAATTAGCAATTAAAGGTATAACCATTAAAATACCTTAAAACAAAGTTAGAGGCAAACTTAGAATTATCAAACTTGAATTAAAAAACACAAAAAATAGACATTACATATATACTATAACATTATAATAAAACTTACAAGACTTACAAGAGTTAAAATTGAGTGTATTAAAGAATGTATGCACTCAGTATTAAGAATATACGTGTACAAACTCTATGCAAGGAAATATATAAAACTACATATGAAGAATATGTGATGCATTAAGTGAAGACACTGAATATATGTTGAGCCTAATGAAGACTAAATGAAGACTTTATGAAGACTTTATGAAAGGAGAAATATATATATATACATATATAGAGATAAATGTGTATACATATAAGTGAATAAAGATATTAAAGTGGCCTACCTAATAGTTTTTTCATATCTTAACATAACTTAGCCATAACCTAATCAAATATAATAATAAACCTTATAGCAAACTATAAAATATGAATCCATAATTGTGTACAAAATATACATATATATGAATATATAGTTATAGAATATTTATTATATAGATATATGTATATGATGTAAATGAATAGTTAAGAAGTCTTATTACAGATACTATATTTTATATAAATAATATTATTATTTATTAAGAAAATCATTCTTTATTAATAATATAAATGTAATTATATAAATATAAAAGTTATAAATATATGTATATATATGTATATATTTCAAGCATCAGGCTATGGGACAACCATAGGATTGTAATAATTTAATAGTTACATATAGCTAAGTGTCTGAAATGTAAGAAAATAATGAACATTAACAGCTTAACGTTTCCTACCATCTAAAATAGGTTTTATGGAAACTGAAGTATTTAAACCAGGGTAACTTTGTGCATTAAATCTTAAAATCCATTTTAGCTCAGCTGTAGCAAGACGATTAGCTATATCACCACCCCTTAAATTCACCGAAATTAACTCTAAAACTCTGAACTGAAAGCTATGATCAGTCTGTTCTTTAACGTGCAAAGCCAAAGCATTAGAATCAGTAGATTTTTTTATTTCATAAAGGTGGTTATAAATTCTGTCAGATAGCCTTCTTTTGGTAAGGCCTATATAAAATGTAGTGCATTTTACGCAAGTGGCTAAATATACCAAATTCTTTGAGGAACAAGTAGCAAAGAACCTCGGGTAAAACGCAAAGTTCAGAGTAGGGTGAATAAAAGGTTGAATAGTGCATATACATGAGCATCTATTACATTTTCTGCATGGATAAGTCCCTAGTCTTTCATCACCATAAGTATTATAATTATTCATCATGTATTAATCCTTGCAGAGAATTTGTTTAAGATTTGCGCAGTTTTTATACAAAAAACTAGGATTTTTCCCTACTAAACGTACCACTGACTCATCAGTAGTTAGGATGTTCCAATTCTTTCGTATTATTTGCTCTAAAGATCTTACATCACTTGTGTATTTAATGGCATAACAAAGTTTCCTAACTTTATTAACATCAGTGTTCTTGAATCCTGGTTGTGTTACTTGACTAAGAGACTTTAATACACAACTATCTGTCTCTGAGGTACCCAAGACATTTTGTTTGATATTCTTAACAAGATTACTATTATAACCTCTATTTACAAATAGGGTTTCTAACTTATCTGCTTCCATCATTAGTGAGTGACCAGTCTGACAGAGCCTAGAAATTCTAACGAATTGACTCTTGATGATGCCTGGAAAAGTGTGCCTTGGGTGCATACTATCATATTTGAGTAGTGTATTTGCCCAAGTAGGTTTCCTATATAATGATGAAGTAACTGTCCCCTGTTCTGTAATAGTGAGTGTAACATCAAGAAAATTAATATTACTCTGGGAGGCATCCATGGTGAATCTCAAATATGAGGAGGTAGATTCCAAGAATTCCAAAAACTGTTTAAATTCTAATTCGGTACCCTCCCATATAACCAGGACATCATCAACAAAACGTTTATAGAATTTAACATTCTTAAAGGTAGGGTGATCAAATAAGAACTTTCTTTCCCAATTTAGAACCACTAAATTTGCGTACGTGTTCGCACAGGGGGTGCCCATGGCTACCCCCCATGTCTGCAAGTAGATCTTATCTCTAAACATAAATAGGTTGTTGCCAAGTACCAAGTCTAAAAGTTGGCAAACTAAAATTATTTTATCTCCATTAAACAAAGTATCACTGGCAAGCAACTCTCTAATGGCTTCCAAGCCTATATCATTGGGAATAGATGTAAACAGATTTTTTACGTCTAGAGTCACTAATAAATATTTGTTATTTTTAAGATCAAGACTTATATCATTCAGATTCTCCAGTAACTGGTAGGTGTCTCTCAAAATCGATGGGACAGCATCCACCACAGGTCTAAGAAGTCGTTCAACAAGTGTAGAAATGGTGGCAGTAACCCAGTTGCTTCCTGATACTATGGGGCGCAAGGGTATGGGTACAACATTTTTATGAATTTTAGGCAGGCCTTTTATGGCCGGAATAAGTGGAAACTCTATATATAAATAATCATATAGGTCAGGACTGATTTGTCTGCACATGAGAAGTTTCAATTTGCATTAAGTTGGAGATTTGTTTCAAAGCCTCTGCCCTTTGATTTGGTGGCAGGTCTGGCATGCCTTTTCTTTTTGGCAATGTGTGGAAATGGAACCTGTATCCTCTGTCTATTATTTGCAGTGTCCATTTGTATCTTGTAATACTGTGCCAATTTTCTGAGAATAAAGAAAGCTTTCCGCCCAAAGGTGCTTCTAATTGAGCCCTGGTTGGCAGAGTCAAAGCAAAGTCATTGAGTCTGTCCTTGTGCAGCAGTTGTAGGTCCTGCACTACCTCTCTGGTTGGGAGGCTGCCATTGACGTCCTCTGTAGGAGCCTCTAGCTTGCCCTCTACCTCTGGCACGCCTGTTCTTGCCTCTCTGAAATCTTTCTGTGTCCGGAAAGGACCAATTCTTGGTAGGCCAATTTCTGCTGAATCTTGGTGGTTGGACTTGTAGAAAATATTTGACTGTTTGTACAGATTTTGCTTTTTCCTCAAATTTCTTTAAGACCTCCTGAGCAGTGGAGCCAAATAACTTTTGCTTTTCCAGTGGGGCATCCAGAAGCTTATCTTAGCTTTAACATGGTCTGGCAGAGATTGTTCCTTCAGCCAAGCATGCCTACGTATGACTGCACCTGTCATAGCTGACCTACATGAAGCTTCCAATGTATCATAACCACACTGTAAGAAATGGTTGCTAACCTGCTGGGAGTTATGTACCAGATCCTGAAGTGATTTTCGATCTAGGGGTTCAGGTGAAGACAGTTTCTTATGTAATTCATCTAACAAATACTCTTGGTACTGTATCATATGAAATTGACAATTTAATGCCCTCATAGAAAGAGTAGCAGAAGTATACACTTTTTTACCCCATCTCTCTAAAGCCATGGACTCCATTTCAGAGGGGAGTGGATTTTTAGTAGTGGCAGCTGCAACCCCTTTAGGGCCCTGGGAGATAGTTTCTGGATCAGCAGAGTGGGCCTTTTAAAGAAAAAGATGCGAGTCCAGTACCCTGTAGTACCTATCGGGTTTGACAGGGGCCGGAGGAAGAGTGTCATGGGTTATGCTAGACTCAGAGTACACATCATCAATGACATTCAAAACAGGAGAAATAGCCAAAGGTCTATGCTGAGGTAAATGCAGAAAAGTTCTTAATCTTTTCCTGGAATCAGAGAATTCCTGGCCCTGCCATTTGAAATGCTCTCTCATAGTGTGAAGGGTCTCCCCGAAGGATAGTTCTTCAGGAGGGGAGGCCGAGGGGATTGATTCCTCTGCATCAGAATCCTTGTAGGCCGAAAAAGCTTCCTCCTGGTAGTCCGAGAGAGCAGAGCCACCAGAGGCCTCCTCTGAGGAGTGGGGATCAGAGGGCTCAACCCTGGGCCTTTTGTCTAGAGGAGGTTGAGAGCCCCTGTCCGGATGGGTTTGAGAGCCCCTAATTAAGGAGATAAGGTCCTCTGCTAAAGTTAGAATCTGTGAACTTGTAGAGGGTCCCTGAGGAATAACCCTGGGAGGCATAGCTTTAGTATGTTTAGCAGCTTTAGCCCTGGTGAATGCCTTAATGGACATGGATGCAGGAGGCCTAGCTGCACCACGTGCTGGTGTAGTTTTGTCTAGAGAAATGGTGTCGGAAGTTTCCAAGACACCAGTTTCTGAAGGAAATTCAATAACCAACTCAGCAGGGGCCTCTGGGGCCGAGGTTGTCGGTTGAGCGGTTTGAGGGGTCGGAAGTACCAAGGACTCGGTTTCAGCCGAGACCGAGACACTTGCGGTAGGCCTGGCCGTGGTTTCAGCCGAAACCTCAGGCCACGTGTGTCGGTCCTTGTCCTTCCGTTTCTTTGTTAAATGTGAAGTCAGAGTGTCCTACGGCATATTGTATGAAAAACTAGCCCCAAAAAATTCCTCTGCAAACTCCGCCCGACGTCTAAGAGTGCGTTGGTTGAAGGAAGCATAGGCTGAACAGGCCGAGACGTCGTGGTCTGGGCCTAGGCAGGGGAGGCAGTAAGAGTGGAAATCCTTATGAGGTATTTGTTTCCCACAAGATAAGCAATTATTAACTTTATCTGACATCGGCTGAGGCAAGAAAGAGTCCCCAACGGGGTACTTAGCTTTTGAAGTCTTCGGTAGCTGAATTACAGGAGCTGGCCGACAGGCACTTGCGAACTGCTTCTGCTTCGGGCACCACGCGGCAAGAAAGACTGGGGAAGATGGCATCGGCTGACGCTTTTATACCCCAGGCGCTGGCGTCGGGAAAGGGCGACATCAGCCGACGCCGGACCCAGACTTTGGAATCCGGCCGACCGAAGGGCTGCCTGAGGCAGGACAACCCATATGTGATGACTGCAGATGCATCCTTGAAGGACATCAGGGCATCAGAGGCTCTCTACCAGCTTCTGGAAAGTGACTCAGTAGGTAGCACAAAGAAATTACATCAGGTTGTAAGGCAAAGACAGAAAGATAAAGAAGACATTCAGACACCCTTCATTAGGGATGCCAGCAACAACCTGCTCCAGTCCACAGGACATCAAAGGCAGATGGAAGGAGTATTTCCAGCAGTTGCTGAATGAAGAAACCCCCACAGAGGCTGCACTGCCTCAGAAACAGCCTACGATGAGAGGAGAAGGAGAGGAGCCCACCCTAGAAGAAGAACAGCACTAAGGAAAAGATGAGGTCACAGCAGACATGATAAAGATGCTGGGTGAGGTGGGGAGAAATGGCTCCAGAGGGCACTCATAGCAGTGTGGAGAGAAATGGCGTATCCCAGATTACTAGTGAATAAGCATACTAGTGCCAGTGTACAAGAACAAAGGGGACATCCACAACTGTGGGCAGTGCATAGGAATCAAACTCTTATCACGTTGCATGAAAGTTCTGATTGATAAACAGATACGCAGAGCAGCAGAATGTAAGTTGAGAGATGAGCAGTTTGAATTCAGATCAGGATGCAGCACAACTGACCCGATGTTTGCAGTTTGACAGATAGTGGAGAAGAAGCTAGAGATGAGGAAAAAGTCCAACTGGGCATTCCTAGACTTGGAGAAAGCATATGACAAGGTCCCAAGAAAGCTGATCTGGTCAGTACTGCAGTGGTTCGAAGTCCCAGAAAAGTATGGTTTTGTACCTACCATAAATGTAGATGTCCGATAGGAATGCATCTGCAGTCCTTACAAATGGGTTGTCCTGTCATCAGGCAGCTCTTCGGTCAGCCGGATTCCAAAGTCTGGGTCTGGCTTCGGCTGGTGTCGCACTTCACCCGACATCATAGATGCAGTTTTTCAGGTATAAAGGCATCAGCCGACGCCATCTTCCTCAGTGTTTCTTGCCCCAGATGCCAGGTGCCCTCTTTGATGGCTACATTTGGATAAATGCCAATATTTCCAAATAGTAGAGAGCAAACACATAAAATAAGCATGTATGTACATATATACAAACAAATACACCATAATAGATCCCCCCCAAGCTAGCTGAAGGATGGCAAATACCCTAGGAGTACCACAGAGGGGAAGGTGGGTGGGTAATCCTGACTGCAGATGCATTCCTATCGGACATCTACATTTATGGTAGGTACAAAACTGTACTATGTCCTTCAAGGATGCATCTGCAGTCCTTACAAATGGGTAGAATACCATAGCTAAACTAGGGGAGGAGGAAAAAAGTAGAGATTATGGTGTAGTTAGGATCCCTTGCAAAACAGCAGTGGCAAAACCTGCTCGGGATCTAGAGTATAAAGATAAATTGTAATGCTTGGCAAATGTATGCACGGAGGTCCAAGTAGCAGCCTCTATAATGTCCTTGGTAGCCACTCCTCGTAAGAAAGCTGTGGTAGTGGCTGTAGCCCTTGTGAAGTGAGGCCTGATGTTCTCTGGAGTTTTCTTTCCGTGGTAGGAGTAACAAAATCTAATGCAATTTCCTATCCATTTGGAGATTGTCTGTTTTGAAATAGATTTTCCTTCCTTTCCTGCTGCATATGCTACCAGAAGCTGGTCAGTTTTTCTATTGGACTTGGTCCTGTCCAGGTAGTAGCGTAATTGCCTATGTACATCCAAGGTATGCAACAGTCTTTCTCCCCTGTTCTGTGGGTTGGGGAAGAATGTAGGTAGGTGGATAGCCTGATTTAAAGACACTCTGGATACCACCTTAGGCATAAATGTGGGATTTGTTCTCATGGACACTCTATCTTGATGGAAGATCAGGAAGGGTTGCACTGCCATTAATGCCTGTAGTTCAGAGACCCTTCTTGCTGAGGTGATTGCCAGTAGGAAAGCAGTCTTCCAGGATAAGTATTGTAATTCTGCTGTTGCTGCTGGTTCGAAAGGGGGAAGTGTCAATTTTTCTAACACAAAGTTCAAGTCCCATGCTGGCAATGGTGGTTTCCTGGGAGGTTTTACATTTTAATTCCTCTCAGAAACTGTCTGAGCAGAGGATGAGAGAAGACAGGAGGATCCAAGCTGTATTCTGCTGAAATAGCTGATGCATGTATCTTGATGGAAGAATAGGACAGGCCTGCATGGAAGAGCTCTGCCAAGTACTCCAGTATGTTGGCAATGTTTACTAGCGCCACATCTTCTCCTTTTGCAGTACTCCAAATGAGATATCTTTTCCATTTTGCTGCATAATTCTTTCTTGTTGAAGGTCTACGAGCCTCAAGGATTATGTCTTTAACCCTTTGGGATAAATCTGGGTTAATTGCCCTTATGTAATGTTCCAGGCAGTTAGCTGCAGAGTTTTCAGGTTTGGATGCAGGATGTTGTAGTTGTTCTGTGTTAACAGCAATGGGATCAGGGGCAGTGTCCATATTTGTTCCCAAGACATGCTCCTCAGCAATGGGGACCAATGTTGTCTTGGCCAGTCTGGAGATATCAGAATGATCCTTGGACGTTCCTCTCTGATCTTCAAAAGCACCTTGTGCATCAAAGGAAGTGGTGGGAATGCATAAGCTGTCAGGTTTTTCCAACTGAAAGATAGGGAGTCCACCTTCCAAGCAAGCAGGTGGTACGTCCTTGTGCAGAATTTCTTTAGCTGGTGATTGAGTGGGGATGCAAATAAGTCTATTTGTGGTAATCCCCATTCTCTTGTGATGGCTTTGAAGATGTCCGGATGCAGCATCCATTCGTGGGCATCTGTGGTAGTTCTGCTTAAAATGTCTGCCAGAATGTTTTCTTTTCCCGGTACAAAAATTGCTTGTAACTGAATGTTGTAGCTCAGAGACACATCCCATAGGTCCAGTGCCAGCCGGCATAGAGGATATGAATGTGTTCCTCCCTGTTTGTTGATGTACCACATAACTGTGGTGTTGTCTGTCCTTATCAACTGACCTTCTTGGAGAAATGGTCTGAATGACTGGATTGCCAATTTTACTGCCAGCATTTCCTTTAGATTTATGTGCAGGCGCAGCTGGTCTTGAGTCCATAAGCCTTGTATGCACTTGTCCAGCATGTGTGCCCCCCAACCGAGGTCTGAGGCATCTGTCGTGATGGTTTAGCTTGGTTGACTGTTGCAGAAGGGCAATCCTTTGTTTGATTGACAGGCCTGAGCCCACCATAGGAACTCTTGTTTCAGGCATGGGATTATTGGAATTTTGGCTTCTAGGCTGTGCTTGTGTTGGGACCACAAATTCTTTAGGTACCACTGTAGCTTTCTCATATGCAGTCTGGCATGAGGGACCAGAATTATGCAGGATGCCATGAAGCCTAGGGCTTGCAGTACTTTTCTTGCAGTTAGATGGTTCTGCTTTGTTAATGCCAAGAAGTAGAGAGGTAGTTGCTCTTGCTTTTCTGAAGTTAGGAATGCCATTTGTTTTGATGTGTCCAGCTCTGCACCCAGAAAAGTTATTCTTTGGGATGGAGTCAGCCTTGACTTTTTTATATTGACTGTATATCCCAGGGCTTGCAGTAGGTAAATGACTCTTTGTAAGTCTTCTGTTAGTTTGCTTTTGTTGTCCGCTTGAATCAGGCAGTCATCCAGGTAGGGATAAATTTGGGTCCCCTGAAGTCTGCAATGAGCAATTACTGATGCCAGGCATTTCGTGAACACTCTGGGTGCAGTAGATAAGCCAAAGGGCAATGCTGAGAATTGATAATGCTCTGATCCTGCAAGAAATCTGAGGTATCTTCTGCAAATTGGTCGTATGGGGACGTGCAGGTATGCCTCCTTGAGATCTAGAGTTACCAGCCAAGACTCCTTGCCCAGCATGGGAAGAAGCTGCTGTAGGGTCAGCATTTTGAGTTTTGGAACAATGAGGAATGTGTTTAAAGCGGACAGGGCGAGAATAGGCCTCCATTTGTTCTCTTTTCTTGGTACCAGGAAGAGTCTGGAGTAAAATCCCTTTCCTTGCTCCATAGATGGTACCTTTTCCACAGCTCTCATTCTTAATAATTGAGATATTTGCTTTAGAGCCTCTGCCCTTTGAGTAGGTGGTAGGTTTGGCATTCCTCTCTTTCCTGGTAGAGTACGGAAATGGAACCTGTAACCTTGGTCTATAGTTTGCAAAATCCATTTTTCCCTTGTGAAGCAATGCCAGTTTTTTTAAAATAAAGTTAGCTTTCCGCCTAAGGGTGCTTCCAGTTGTTCCCTGGTAGGCGGTGCCTCATCCAAGTCACTGTGATTGTGTTGTTGTAGTGGTGGTGGCTGCGTCCGTGCCTCGCTGGTTGTTACCTTGCCACTGGCGTCCCCTGTAGGCACCCCTGGATTGGTTTCTGCCTCTTGAACGCCTATTCCTGCCTCTCTGTGTCTTAGAGGAGTCTGGAAAGGACCAATTTTTGGAGGGCCAGTTCCTGCTAAACCTTGGAGGTTGAACCTGTAAGAAATCTTTCACTGTTTGTACAGATTTCGCCTTCTCTTCCATCTTCTTTAGTACCTGCTGTGCAGGGGAACCAAATAAATTGACCTTGTCCATGGGTGCATCCAAAAGCTTAGATTTGACATGGTCTGGTAATGCCTGCTCCTTCAACCATGCATGTCTCCGGATAACTGTGCCAGTCATGGCTGATCTAAAGGAAGCCTCCAGTGCATCATAGCCACATTTTAAAGAATGGTTACTAACCTGCTGTATGTTATGTACCATTTCCTGAACATATTTTTTATCTAGAGATTCTTCAGAGGACAGCTTTTTAGTTAACTGGTCAAGCATAAACTCTTGATATTGAATCATATGGAATTGGCAGTTCAAAGCTCTAGCTGACAAAGTAGCAGAAGTGTAAACTTTTTTACCCCATCTCTCTAAGGATCTGGATTCCCTTTCAGAGGGGAGGGGGTTTTTAGCAGATGTAGCTGCTACAGCTTTAGGACCCTGGGAGATGGTCTCTATATCTGCAAAAGGAGCCTTGTATAAATGGTGATGAGTGTCCGGGACCCTGTAGAACCTATCGGGCTTAGCAGGGGCCGGAGGTAATGAATCAGGAGCAGTGCAAGCATCATTAAATGCATCATTTACAACAGAAAGAACTGGAGGTATAGCTAAAGGCCTATGCTGTGGCAAATGTAGAAAGGTTCTAAGCCTTTTTCTGGAGTCTGAGAAATCTTGCCCCTGCCACTGAAATTGTTCCCTCATAGCATGCTGTAGCTTTAGCTGCTTTAGCCCTGGCAAAGGCCTTAATAGACATGGCTGCAGGAGGCCTAGCAGCTCCACGTGCAGGGGTTGAAATATCCAAGGGAATAGTGTCTGCTAATTCCTGAGAAACCGCAACAGAAGGTTGGATTTCAGAAGCCGATTCCACCAGGCTGGAAGAAGCCTCGGTAGAAGGCATGTTTTCGGCCGGGGGAAGAACCGCTTGCTCGGTTTCAGCCGAAACCGAGACACTTGCGGTTGGCTTAACCGCGGTTTTGGCCGAAACCGCGGACCGCAAGTGTCGGTCCTTTTCCCTGCGTTTTTTGATAATTTGTGAAGTCGGAGGGTCCGACGGCATGATATAAGCAAATTCAGAGCTGAAAAACTGTTCTGCAAATTCTGACCGACGTCTAAGCGTCCGTCGGTTAAAAGAAGCACAGGCTAGACAAGCTGCTACGTCGTGGTCTGGGCCTAAACAAGGTAAGCAGTAAGAGTGGAAATCTTTATGAGGTATTTGTTTCCCACAAGTTAAACAGTTATTCACTTTTTCTGACATCGACTGAGGCAAGAAAGAGTCCCCAACGGGGTACTTAGCTTTTTAGAAGTCTTCGAAGTAGTATTCGGTATGAAATCTCTGGTTCTGACCGACCGGCACTTGCGAACAGCTTCTGCTTCGGGCGCCACGCGGCAAGAAAGACTGAGGAAGATGGCGTCGGCTGATGCCTTTATACCCGAAAAACTGCATCTATGACGTCGGGTGAAGTGCGACACCAGCCGAAGCCAGACCCAGACTTTGGAATCCGGCCGACCGAAGGGCTGCCTGACGACAGGACAACCCATTTGTAAGGACTGCAGATGCATCCTTGAAGGACATCACTACTAGAATTAGTGCAGGCTATGTACAAGGACCCAATGTCGCAAGTATGAACAGTTACAGAGATGAAAACTCTCAGTTGGTAAACTTGCTTGGCAACACAAGACAAATGCAGAAATCCAAAAGTTCCAAGCACCGAACCATGCACGAAGGACCTCAATGCAGATGAAAGTAGTAAAAAACAGTCTTTAATGAAAACAGATTTGCATTTCTAGAGATTTATATCAATATTTTGTGGTTGAATTCCCTACCATCCCGAGCATGGGTTGCCCAAGGTAAATAAAAATCACCTCTTCCCCAGGCGCAGGATGGATTACTGAACCTAGATCTATTTATATAGAGAAATCACTTAGACCCATACTGAATGGATATGAAACAGTGCTTAGGGACTCAAACATTTTTTGAAGGATTGATACTGTTTCTTGTATGAAAATGAGGTACAGGGTGAGGAGTATTTGGTCACTTTAGATGTTACATCACTCTTTATTTGCATTCCGAATGATAAAGGACTATAATACTTGATGAGATTCTAATTGATATTAAGGCCATGGATGGGAACAATATAGATTTGATTTGTTTCCTTTTGTAACTAGTGTTAAGAGTTTAACATTTTCAATTTTGATGGTAAATATTTTTTTACAGATGTCTGGCGTAGCCTTGGGTACTCCAGTTGCGAACAGCTACGCCAACTTTGTCATGGCTAAATGGGAGCAGTCCCAGTTACTGAAAGGGAATATGTTTGTGAAAAATATTCTATTTTACAGGCGTTTTGTAGATGACCTGTTATTTTATGGAGAGGAAAGTACAGTTGTGTACACCTACCATAAATGTAGATGTTCGAGTGTCTTCACTGTTGCAGTCATAACTGTGGGGTGCTCCTGCCGGCAGGCAGCCCGAGGTCGGCCAGAATCCCAAAGTCTGGGTCCGGCGTCGGCTGTACGAGCTAGTACCCTGACGTCAGTACGCTTTGGTACATAGCCCTCAGCAGACGCCATCTTCTCCAGCCTTTCTTGCCCTAGATGTCAGAAGTCCCCAACAAAACAAAAATGAATCCAACAAGGAAAACACAAATACACCACAAAAAAGGAAAAGGGAGAAAAAAGAGGGGATAGGAGGGAGGACCGACTGCAACAGTGAAGACACTCGAACATCTACATTTATGGTAGGTGTACACAACTGTACTGTGTTCTTCGTGTTTCACTGTTGCAGTCATAACTGTAGGGTGGAATCCCAAAGCAGTGTAAAAGGGGAGGAGGCTTTAGATAGAAGAAGGGAGGCAAGAATACCCTGCAAGACAGCAGAGGCAAAGCCTGCCCTGGACTTAGAAAACAGGGGAGATTGTAGTGCTTGGAAAAGTATGCACAGAACTCCAAGTGGCAGCTTCCAAGATATCCTTGGTAGGGACTCCTCTGAGGAAAGCTGTAGAAGTGGCAGCTGCTCTAGTAGAATGACTTCTAATGGTACCTGGAAACTGTTTCCCATGATGAGTGTAACAAAATCTGATTCCATAAGCAATCCATTTGGAAATAGTTTGTTTAGAAATAGGTTTTCCAAGAGAACTGGAGGCAAAAGAAACAAACAATTGATTAGACTTTCTGAACTCTTTAGTCTTGTCCAGGTAAAATCGTAACTGTCTGTGTACATCTAATGAATGCAAAATCCTTTCCCTTTATTTTGAGGATTTGGAAAGAAAGTAGGAAGGTGAATTGTCTGATTTAAAGCCACTTTCGAAATCACCTTAGGCATGAAAGTAGGATTGGTCCTCAAGGATACTCTGTCCTGATGGAAAATAAGGTATGGTTCCACAGCCATGAGAGCTTGCAACTCTGAGACCCTTCTGGCAGAGGTCAATGCTAATAAAAGAACAGTCTTCCAGGATAAAAACTTAATATCTGAAGATGCAGCAGGCTCAAAAGGAGGCAAAGTAAGTTTTTCTAAAACATAATTAAGATCCCAGGCAGGGACAGGAGGGGTCCTGGGAGGCCGCAAATTTTTAACCCCTCTAAAGAATTGCTTCACCAAAGGATGAGAAAAAACAGGAGGATCAGAACTGAAATGCGCAGAAATAGCAGAAGCATGAATCTTAATGGAAGAAAAGGAAAGTCCTTTAGATAAAAGTTCGAAGGTAAAGCAAAATAGAAGAGAGATCAGGTACCAGAGGATCCGAGCCTCGGTCCTGCATCCAAATACAAAACCTCTTCCATTTAGAGGCATAGGATTTCCTAGTGCTAGGCCGTCTAGCTTCCAAAAGAACATCCAAAACTTGTTTGGGAAGACTAGAGGAAATCAAATTCCTTTGAAGAGCCAAGCTGCCAGGCAAAGGGTCTTGAGGTTGGAATGTAGTAACTGACCCTGATGCTGGGACAAAGCGAAGGGTTCAGTGGGAGAATCCAAGGAGGCCCCAAGAACAGGTGCTTTAAAGTTGGATACCAAAACTGTCGAGGCCAATTTGGAGCAATCAAGATGAGGAACTTGGGCTTGTCCTGTTTTATCTTCAGTTATACCGAGGTAGTAGAGGAAGAGGAGGGAAGGCATATGCTGAAAGGCTTCTCCAGCTGAAGGACAGGGCATCCACTCTCCAAGCTGTTTTGTGGAAGGACCTGGTGCAAAAGCGAGGCAGCTGATGATTGAGATGGGATGCAAACAGATCTATCTGGGGACATCCCCAAACTGCAGTAATCCTGTTGAATAAGTTGGTGTCTAGCATCCATTCGTGAGGATCTGAAATGTTTCTGCTCAGGCTGTCTGCTAAGAGATTCTGTTTCCCTGGAATGAATTGAGCCTGGAGATGTAGATTCAAATTTAGAGCTGTGTCCCATAAAGCCATAGCTAGTCTGCAAAGGGGGTACGAATGAGAACCCCCCTGCTTGTTGATGTACCACATGACCGTGGTGTTGTCTGTGTGAATTAGCAGAGGCCCTGGTTGTAAAAGGTTCTTGAAGGCTAGAAGGGCATTTTGAACTGCCAACATTTCCTTCAGATTGATGTGCCAGTGAAGATGGTCCTTTGTCCAGGTTCCCTGCTGGCAATTGTCTAGAAAGTGTGCTCCCCAAGCATAATCCGAGGCGTCCGTGGTTAGGATTTGAGTAGGTTGAGGAAGACGAAAAGGCTTTCCTTCGTTTAAAGTGCATACCCTGGACCACCAGAGGAACTCCCTCTGAAGGCAGGGGATCAGAGGAATCAGAATATCCAGATCATGGTAATGCTGTGACCATACACTTTTCAGATACCATTGAAGCTTTCTCATGTGAAGCCTTGCGTTTGGAATCAACAGAATTAAGGAAGCCATGTAGCCCAGAGCCTGCAGGAATTTCCTTGCAGTGAGCTGAGATAGAGTTGCTAAGGTGTTGAAAGTAGAAGCCAGCTGAGTTTGTTTTTCTGGAGTGAGGAAGGCCCTTTGTAAGGTTGTATTTAAGAGGGCTCCCAAGAATACCATTTGTTGAGAAGGGATCAAATTTGACTTTTTTGTGTTCACTGAGAATCCCAGTAGGAGGAAAAGACGTTGAACAAAGTCCAGATGTTGAAGCAGAAGACCTTTGCTGTCTGCCTGAATAAGGCAGTCGTCCAAATAGGGGTAAATCTGGATCCCCTGAAGTCTGCAGTAAGCCACTACTGGTGCCAGGCACTTGGTAAAGACTCTGGGCGCAGTACATAAACCAAAGGGCAGTACAGAGAATTGAAAGTGCCTCGAACCTGCCTTGAACCTGAGGAATTTCCTGCGTTCTTGCCTGATGGGAATATGTAAATAGGCTTCCTTTAAGTCCAATGTCACCATCCAGGCGTCCTGAGAGAGCATTGGAATTAGTTGCTGCAGAGTAAGCATCTTGAATTTTGGAATTTCCAAAAGGTGTTTAACACAGAAAGGTCCAGAATAGGTCTCCATGAGTTTTGTTTTCTGGGAACCAGAAACAGTCTTGAATAAAAACCTTTTCCCATCTCCAAGAGTGGAACAGGCTCTATGGCTCTCATGGCCAGAAGAGCATCCACTTGAGTTAAGGCCTCTGACCATTGATGTTTTGGCAGATCTGGCCAACCATGAGCCCTTGGCAAAGTGTGAAAGTGGAATTTGTAACCTTTTAAAATCACGTCCAATACCCATCTGTCCTGGGTAATATGAGTCCAATTTCTGTAAAAAAGAGACAGTTTTCCTCCGAGAGGGGCATCCAGGTGAAGGGGTCCTGAAGCCCAACCGAGAGAGTCATTGAGCTTGCTTTCTTTGAGATTGGGATCTGTCTTCTCCCCTTCTAGGTGAAGAAGCAGTCCATTGTCTAGATCTGTAAGAGGCCTGACCTTGACCACGACCTCTGGGCCTATATCTTCCCCTTTGAGGCCTGTCAGGCGTGGGAAAGGACCAATTTTAGAGGGCCAATTCCTGGAAAATCTAGGAGGCTGAACTTGCAAGAAATCTTTTACAGTCTGCATAGACTTTGCCTTTTCTTCCATCTTTTAATAACTTCCTCAGCCTTGGATCCAAAAGAACATCATGTTGAACAGGGGCATCTAATAACTTAGCCTTAACCTGTTCAGGCAAACTTTGTTCACGAAGCCAGGCATGTCTCCTAATAACAGTACCAGAGGCTGCAGCCCTGCAAGAAGCATCCAAAGCATCAAAACCACAATGTAAGCTATGCTTGTTCACTTGTTCAGTAGCATGCAAAACATCCTGAAGTTCCTTATCCTCTGCACAAGCAGGAAGGGAAGCAAGCTTTTGCTTTAAAACAGACAATAGAAATTGCTGATACTTAAACATATGAAACTGGCAATTTAAAGCCCTTACAGACAGGGTAGCAGAAGTATATACCTTTTTCCCCACCTGTCTAAAGCACGAGAATCCTTCTCAGAGGGAATAGGATTTTTAGAAGTAGCAACCTTAGCAGCCTTAGAGCCCTGAGAAATATTTTCAGGATCCGCAGAAGGGTTTTTAAATAAAAATAAATGAGAGTCAGGAACCCTATAAAATCTATCAGGCTTAGAAGGAGCAGGAGGCATGGAATCAGGATTCAAATTAGCCTCAGAAAAAGCATCATCTACAATGTCCAAAACAGGAGGGATAGCTAAAGGCCTATGCTGAAGAAGAAGAAGAAATTCCCTAAGCCTCTTCTTGGAAGCAGAATACTCCTGTCCTTCCCAATGAAAATGTTCCCTCATCTCATGCAAGGTTTCCCCAAAAGAGAAATCCTCAGGCGGAGAGGCCGAGGGTAAAGAGTCCTCAGCATCCAAATCCTCATAAGGAGGAAAGGAATAGTCCTGATCTGAGGAAGAAACAGAAGATACAGAAGCCTGGTCAGAAGAATCCAGAGTAACATCCTGTCGAGGCCTTTTCTCAGGAGGGGGGTGAGAACCCCTAATCATTGTAAGCAAATCTTCAGCCATCTTTAATAATTGCTTTTGTGTCTTGGGAGTGGATTCAGAAGCAGCTTGAGCAGGAACTTTAGACTTAACAGGAGTCTTTGTCTTTGCCTTTGCCTTTGAAATAGTGATGTGAGTAGGCCTGAAAACCCCCTCAGAAGCCGGTACCTGCACAGCGGTTCCGGACCCATCTGAAGGAGCGACGTCCGAAGGTCCTGCAGCAGTTAAAATAGTGGGCCTTGATGGCTCCCCATGGGAGTCCATATCGGCCATCGGTTCAGAAGTGGCGGACGACAGGGGCTGCAAAAGCGCCTCACTGACGACAGCCGAACCGGACGCTGGCTCCAGCTGCAACGAGTCCTGTTTGGACCTCGGAGGCCTGTCTTTGTCTTTGCGCTTCTTTTGAACTCCGGTAGTGTCCGACGACATTCTATAATTGAAGCGTCTGCCAAAATAATTTAAAGCCCAATCGTACCTGCGCTTGATAGTACGAGAGTTGAACCTGGCACAGAACCGACAACAAGAAACGTCGTGGTCAGGACCTAAGCAAGGTTAGACAGTAAGAGTGGAAATCTTTATGAGGTATTTGTTTCCCACACGCTATACAATTATTAACTTTTTCTGACATTGGAGGAACAAGAAAAAGATTCCCCAACGGGGTACTTAGCTTTGAGAAGAAAAGTAAGAACTTCAGACTGACAACAACCAAATACGCTGTTCGAAAATCGCCAACCAACGACTTGCGAGCTGCTTTCCACCGCACGGCAAGAAAGACTGGAGAAGATGGCGTCGGCTGAGGGCTATGTACCAAAGCGTACTGACGTCAGGGTACTAGCTCATACAGCCGACGCCGGACCCAGACTTTGGGATTCTGGCCGACCTCGGGCTGCCTGCCGGCAGGAGCACCCTACAGTTATGACTGCAACAGTGAAACACGAAGAACATCTGTAGAAATGCTACTTGAGTTTATGACATTTCAGAACAATAGTAGTGATTTTTTGCATTTTACAGTAACATACTCAACACAACAAGTAGATTTTCTTGACAAGAGAGTAAATGTGGACAATGAAGCCATGAAAATCTACACCAAATTATATAGAAAGGAATGCTATCGGAATGTCTATCGCAACAGTATGCACCCCCCACATATTTTTAAAAATGTTGTCAATAATCAGGCTCTACGAAACTCTAGACTGCATGCTAGAGAGTAAGATTTTATTATGAGCTGGATACTCTTAAAGAGGAATTTATAGTTAGAGGCTATAAGCCTTATGAAACAGATGAAGCCTGTCATAATGCTATGAGCATGCCTCAGACAAAGGAAAACCTTATTTTTTTCTCCCCTAATGTTCACAGGAGCACCTTTCATAATGGGAGGGACAGGGATACTAGTTTGAAGTTCAGCCTAACACATACAGCTGATAGCAATATGATTAAAAACATAATGAATAAGAACTGGCATATTTTGGAAAGTGATTATCGCATTAAAGGGATTGTAGGGAATAAACCAAGATTTGTTTATAAGAAGTCACTTAAGCAAATTTTATGTTTTTCTGACAAAATGAACCCTAAAAAACTTATACAACAGGGGACTAGCAGTTGTAATAACTGTGCTTTCTGTAAATATATGGATAGTGACAATAATTTTATTCACCCTGTGACACAGAAGTTATACATATTTCTTGTGACAGCGAATTGTGAAAGTCAGAATATTACTTATTTAGCTCAGTGTGTGAGCTGTCAGGGATTTTATGTTGGTAAAACCAACAGACGCCTCAGAGAACATACACGTGCTCACTACTATTGTTTTAGGAAACGTTCTGATCATAGTGCTACAGCTAAACATATGCTTTGTTATGGTGATAACCATTTTTGTAATTTTTTAGTGATTGACACTTTTGAGGCAGGGATGAGAAAAGGAGACACAGTAAATAAAACACAGCAGAAGGAATTGAGGTGGACTCTACTCTTGGCAGCTCATAAATCACCAAGTCTTAATGACCATGTTTCACTTAAGCCAGTTCTTAAAGAAGGAAACTTAGGAAATTATTTGTATTTTATACACATGCTTATATTTATATATAAATATATTTTTATTTTTTTATTATTTTTTGTGGAACGTAGGCATTTGTACTAATGGTGAGAACCCTCTATTGCTATGCTGTTTTCTAATTAAGTAATTTATTGACTATGCTTATAATGATTGGCTGGTTGTGTTTGATTCAGTGTATTTAAACAGGTGTGTTAATTTGATAACTTTATATGGTCTAAAGAAGCAATCAAGAGAGATTGCCAAAGCGCTTACCCATTTGCCTATCTGTTTTTTTAGAGTGTTTTTTACTACTTTCATCTGCACTGGGATCCTTCGTGCATGGTTCAGTGCTTGGAATATTTGAATTTCTGCAAGTAAGAACAGTGTTCAACCTCAAAGACAGGTTCCCAGTGGGAGTGGGTATAACACCAGGGTACAACTCTGAGCCCACTGCTGTTCATACTGGTGATGGATTACATTAGCAAACAGGTCAGAGGTGACAGATCAACAAAGTTGCTGTATACAGATGATGTGGCATTACAGACAGACTCTGGCCAAGAAATTCACCAAAGGACAGGGGAATGGAATGTAAACTGAAGGCATATGAGATGAAACTAAGCACAGATAAGATGCTGCCAATGGCAGCAAACTGGGGAAATCAGAAGAAGCTGAGAATTAAGACAGAAGGGAAGATAGTGGAACAGGTAAACAGCTTCAAGTGTATGGGAAGGGTGTTTGAGAAGAAGGGAAGTCTGAATAAAGAGGTCAAAGCTAGAATCAGAGGGGTTGCAGCCAGCAAGCATACAGTCTCAGGTGTAGTCTATGACAGAAGAATACCAAAGAAGCTGAAGTAAGGTATACAGGACAGTGGTGCGATCAGTGCTACTGTATGGTACAGAAACCTGGGCAGTAAAGGCAGAGCATATGAAGAAGCTAGAAGTGATGGAAATGAAGTGCCTGAAAAGGGTGGCAGGATGCACGCTGTGGGACAAATGAAGAAATGACGACATAACAGCAGAAGCCAAAGCAGCTCCAATTGCAGAAAAGATCAAAGAGAACAGATTATGCAGGTTTGCACACATGTGCAGAAAAGCAGAACACAATCTGGTGAAGACGACTTGGGACAAAAAGGAAGACGGTAAGAGGAAACAAGGATGTCTAGCAAAGGGGTCTATATTAAAATTGCGAAGAAGCATTACACTGAACGCCTCTTCAGCAAAACACAAAAAGACCGAACGCACGAAACCGCAATTTCTTTCCCTGGGAAAGAAATTGCAAGCCACACAAACAAACACACACACACACACACACACACACACACACAAAATTTAAAACATAACTAAGTGGGGGGCCGTGCACCCCACACCCCCCATAACTGAGATTGCACTACAGGTGGATAAAGGGAAATGCTACGGCTCAGGCCAAATGATTTTTTTCCCTGGGAAAAAAATCTCTGGCCTGAGCCTTCACTATTTTCAGACTTTGGGCTGTATGTGTCGGTGAAACAGCATTCGCTGTAATGCTGTTTAGTCGATTTAATATCAACCCCAGCAAAGAGGTGGATGGACTGTGTAAAAGAAGATCTGAGACAGTCAGGCATGAGTGTTGAAGAAGGCAGGAGTGTGGCACTGAATAGAGAGATGGCGACAGTTACTACGATATCCAAAACTTCATGTACAAAATTGGGAAAAGGGGGATGACGATGATGATGATGCATCCAACTCAAATGACATCTTAGAATTCTGACAAGCAATCAATAAATCATCAGAACAATTAGTATCTGCAAGGCACAATATGGGAAGATCCTTACCCTTAGCTCTGGTTCCTCAAAGTAATGGAGAGAGATGGTCTTCAGGTCATTAGTCCCAGGATCATATTCTACTACAGAGAGCTGCAAAACAGAAAAAGATATATTAAAATACTGAGAAAAGATCAGTAGATGTCAAATTACATTACACCCTTTCATGCTCAATGGTCATAGCACATTTTACATGGATTAAAATGCTACATTGCTTCAGAAAAATACAACCAACATGACAACATAGTGCCACTGACATCCAAAAATATTCCAAAATCACAAATAAATTACCTAGGGCTAATTCATCCGTGCTAGGCTGGTTGATGACTTACTTGTCAAAAACACTAACAGAGCACACTCAACAACTAGCCTGCAATGCCATACAAACCCAGTCAACCTGCACAGCTCTCAACACCCACACATTACAGACACAAAAATACAGCAAACATACTTCCAATGAGGGAATCAAGCCTCCCCTACACCCACCCGACAAATGTATATACCCAACTTCAAAAATGCATTTATTGAGAGGCTTGGAAAACTGAGTCGCACAAACATCTATTTCACATATGGCATAGATTTTATCACACAAACACTAACTGAATCTCCTACGTACACACAGACTGTTACACACACGCACGCACTCATGCACAAGTATGGTTTCAATCCCACACAAACAAGAACAAACTCATGCACAGCACACTTTTCAAACACTTATGCCAAATCTATGTGCAGAATAATCACCAAACACACCTAACTGTAAAAACTGTAAATCTCATTAGCAACCTCTTACAAACACATACATCTCTAAGAAAAGTACAGTTGTGTACACTTACCATAAATGTAGATGTTCGAGTGTATTCACTGTTGCAGTCATTACAATTGGGTTATCCTGCTGGCAGGCTACCCTCAGTCAGCCTGAATTCCAAAGTCTAAGTCCGGCGTCTGCTGCTATTGCCTCTTCCCTGACGTCAGTGCGCCAGGGGTATAAAAGATGCAGCCGACGCCATATTCTTCAGTTTTTCTTGCCCCAGATGTCAGGTGCCCCCAAAAGGGTAGGCTAAAAATATGTCAATAAAACATGCATGCACCAAAGTATATATTTTGCCTTCATCTACAAGCAAATCCACCACATAGGTTGTATAGAACAGAGAAGTACAGATAAGTTCCAGCAAAGAAATGGGGGACGGCGGGTGGGTAACCTGGACTGCAACAGTGAATACACTCGAACATCTACATTTATGGTAAGTGTACACAACTGTACTGTGTTTCACTGTTGCAGTCATTACAATTGGGTTGAATCTCAAAGCTAAGGTTGGGAGGCTGGAGCTAAATAGCATTAGGAGCGACTATTAGGCCCTGCAGAACTGCAGTGGCAAAGCCTGCCCTGGATTTAGAGTAGAGTGGTAAGTGATAGTGCTTTGTGAAGGTGTGTACTGAACTCCAAGTGGCCACCTCTAAAATATCTTTGGTTGGTACTCCCCTGAGGAAGGCTGCTGAAGTGGCTGCTGCTCTGGTTGAATGTGGCCTAATGCCCTTAGATACTGGCTTGCCATGTTGTGAATAGCAGAAATTAATGCAGTGGCCTATCCACTTTGAAATAGTCTGCTTTGAGATAGCCTTTCCTTGTGATCCTGCAGCATATGCCACTAGTAATTGCTCTGTCTTTCTGAAAGCTTTGGTTCTGTTCAAATAGAAGTGTAGCTGTCTGTGTATGTCCAAAGAATGCAAAATTCTCACCCCCTTATTCTGTGGGTTTGGATAAAAAATAGGCAGATGAATAGTTTGGTTAAGGGCCACACTGGACACTACCTTAGGTATAAATGTCGGGTTTGTCCTCAGAGAAACCCTGTCTGGATAAAAAATGACAAAAGGTTCCACAGCCATGAGTGCCTGTAGCTCTGAGACTCATCTTGCAGAAGTTATTGCTAGGACTAGAGCTGTTTTCCAAGATAAAAACATTATATCAGCTGTAGTGGCTGGCTCAAAAGGAGGCAGGGTGCGTTTTTCCAAGACATAATTGAGGTCCCATGCAGGTATTGGTGATCTCCTTGCAGGCCTTAAATTTTTGGCCCCTCTGAGGTACTGCCTTAATAAAGGATGAGAAAAGATTGGTGGCTCTGTATTATAATGAGCTGAAATGGCAGAGGCATGAATTTTTATAGATGAAAAGGATAGGCCTTTGTCCAGCATCTCAGTCAAGTATTGCAAAATCTAAGGAAGCTGTATTCCTTG
>NC_056733.1:1154225890-1154235890 GCF_019279795.1 Protopterus annectens
ACCAGAATCGCACACACTTACCTGAACCTGACCCGTAACTTCCCACCACAGTCCTGATACTCGTGAAGCCACAGAAATGGCCCATGGTGGGCTGCGGCTTCGCGATTGCCAGTGTTCGAACTTTACAGTTCGAACATCTGGTATTCGATATACAGCCATTTCGATGGACTGATATAAACCCCCTACAAACAACTTTGAAAGTACTTCAACACACAGGATAACCAAAAGCACAAAAATGTCAGTCTACCCTCAAGAAAATATTACACCCTGAAACTCCTAAATACCCATAAGCCTTGTACAGACATCTCGCCCTAAGAAACTGCTTCTAAATTTAAATCCCGCTTCATAGACTGAATAGCCACCCTCACCCAAAACTCTCTACAGAATCCTGCTACTGCTGACAAACTTCATGCTTGAACAATGCCATTTTCATCTTAAAGTTTGTCTGTACTTCCTATATATTTGACTTGCATGTTAATAACTGTATCAAAAAAGACTCATTCAAAACTAGGGCTCCTTTACCGTAACAAGAAAATCCTTACCTCCAAAGCCAAGGTTACTCTCTCTCTTACCTACCTTCTACCCAGTCTAATGTACAACTATCAAATTCTCACAAATCTTAACTCAACACTCCTGACCAAACTTGAATCTACCTTCAACAAGGTAGCTAGATTTGCTGCCCAACAAGCCTACAGATCCCATCACTCTCTCTCTCTCTAAAACACCTAAATTGGCTTGAATTACCCCACCAGCTTCTTCTCTCTCAGCTCCAAATCATCCATTCTATCATCTACCTTTAGACATCCTAAACAATTTAAGGCAGCCACCAAACAGCACTTTAAAAGTCACTGGCCCTGCCACTGCACTCTCCCTCCTTAAACATCCCCTACTTTCATACCTTAATCTACTGTCTGCCCTTAACGCACTCTTCTCACTAGCTCTCCAATCTTCCTTGACTACTCTTTCTACTGACTTCTAAAACCTATTAATGTAATCGCCTCAGAGAAACATACTACAGTAATTGGTCTTGCCTTCATGCAACTACATTATGATAAAAATGGGTTTTTGTAACCACTTACCCCAAAAACTACATTCATCTTAATGACATTTCTTTTCATACATCTTGAAAGAGCTTTGCTATACTCCTGATTGCTGACACTGTATAACATTATATTGCTACTTAATGCCTTGTAATAATCCTGTAACATTGCTGTTTAATGCCAATTTATAATGAAAATTATATATGTTGGAGCTTTTCTCATCAGGCCTCCGCTGAAAAAGGGCTCTTCAGCTCAGTTGGACAAACCCGGTCAACAAATGTAAAATAAAAAAATATTTTAAAAAAATTACTACGCAAACTTAATCCCTGTTCACCCTATGTAGACAACTTCCCATATCACTATCAAGACTGCTGCCTCTCTATTATCTACCCACTCTCTATCTTGATCAATCTATCCATTTGCGAGTCAAATGCCCCATCTCTCTGGAAAAACATTTACATCATTCCTCTTCATAAAGGGGGAAACTCCAATTAAATAAAACTTAAGACCAACTGCAATTTTGTCCCCTTTTTTCCCCCAAGTTCTTAGAAAAATGTATTCATAAACAACTTTTACAGTACTTAGTCCAAGAACATCTATTAACCTCTTCCCAACACAGCTTTTGCTCAGATCACAGCACAACTGCCCTTGTTGCCTTTTTGGACTACATCATTAAAGACACAGAAAACAATTTAGATTATGCCTTCTTTTTAGATCTCTCTAAATCTTTCAATACAGTCTCGCATACCAAGCTACTCTCAAAAATGTCTGCTTTAGCCTTTTCCAGTACAACAGTCACTTGGTTCTCCAGCTATCTAATCGGCTACCATCAGTTAAATGGCTCTCTACTTACTCATCTTTTCTCCCAGTTAATATAGGTGTCCAACAAGGCTCCATACTTGGTCATCTCTTTTTTAACATATTTATAAATCAACATAAATCCTCTCAACAAGCTACACTTACACAATATGCATATGACTCCACTAACATTAGTTCATCTAATAGTCCTTCCCAGTTACAATCCATCACTTAGCTGGCTTTCAACTCCATTGAAAACTGGCTCAATGACAGTGACAATCAGCCTTTTCTAAATCCAAATAAAACAAAACTGCTCTTATTTCTCCAAAAATCCCAAACAAACATAAAAGACACCTTCAAAATATCCTCTCTCAACAATACTGAAACTGAAGTTGTACCTCACACAAAGTTATATGGTGTCATAACAGATGATCAAATGAAATTTGATCTTCACATTTAAAAGTGCATGAAAACAACACACGAAAATCTGGGAAGGCTCTATAGATCAAAAAGATTCCTTAGTGACTCCTCAAGACTTACTCTAGCAAATACATACTTCCTTCTGCAAGGGCATGGAACACATTATCATGGAACTTATAAACAAAGACATTGGCAACCTTCAAACACTGGACCCCACCCAGTCTGGCTTCGTGAAGGGCTGATCTTGTCTCCTGAACCTGATTGGCTTCTTCGAATCAGTCTCCAGAGCTGTGGATGAGGGTAAGACGGTCCACACAGCTTATCTGGACCTCGCCAAGGCCTTCGACACCATCCATCACTCTGGAATCATAGATAAACTTACTAAGCTGGGCATAAATCCCTACGTCACTCGGTGGGTTGCCAACTGGCTTCTGACAGAACCCGGACTGTAAAAGTAGCAGATTCCAAATCCAGCTCCAGCCAAGTGGAGTACCACAGGGTTCAGTCCTGGGAATGCTCTTGTTTGGCATCTACTTCTCCGAAGTACAGGCCAACACTAAGGGACTCGGGCTAACAAAGTTCTCAGGTGACTGCAAACTGGGAGCCATTTTCGAATCCCCAAATTATGTGGATATTGACAAAAAGGCCTTACAGAAACAGATGCTTGGTGCCAGAGCCATGGGCTCAAGTTTAATGCCAAGAAATGTATAATTATCCCCTTTGGGAAAAACCATGTACCCTTGAATTACCACATAGCTGACAGTACAATAAACACCAAAAGTGTGATGAGAGACTTAGGGACACAGGTGGACAGTGGTCTCGCCTTCGATAACCACATCGCCACAACAGTCAAAAAGTCCTTCTATATGGCACACCTCATTGTTAAGGGCTTTTCGTTTAGAAAAAAGGAGGTCATTGTCCCACTCTACTCATTAGACCCATTATAGAGTACAACGCCCTGTTTGGCATGTACCTCACAAGACATCTGCAACAGGTGGAAAGGCCGCAGAAATACCTCACTAAAAGAATCACAGGCCTAAAGCAGATGCCCTATGCTGACCGTCTTAAAAAAACTCCAGCTATGCTCTGTGGCATATAGTCTACTCATAGGCGATCTCTGCTTAACATACAAGGCCATGCCAAACCCAGAGCTATTGGACATGCTCCATTTAAAGAAATCCCAATCCCTCAGTGCCACATGTTCCACAGATATAAACTTTGTCATCACAATGAAAAAAACAGGCTGGAGGGATTGGTTCCTGACCCAGAGACTCCCCATACTCTGGAATAGACTGCCCATACATGTCAAGCAGTGCACCTCCTTGGCCCTCTTCAAAAGGAACCTTGATGATTGGATGGGAGATGGGAAATTTACCCCGGGAATCATGTCAGCCACCCTGCTAGACAGGGATCCAGGGAAGTAAATATTGTGGGAAGAAATATCCGGGGAATTATTTGGCTAGGCTTGTATATGCCCTAGGGCCGATAGCCTAGTACCAACTTATGAACCTTCCTTCACTACTATATGCCTCACCCATTTTCACCACATTCAGATGTCCATAAGACCAAAACTAGAGCTTTACTATACCAAAGTAGCTAGATTTGTGGCCAGTCATACAACTCTCATCAGTGCTCTGCCCTAAGATATTTAAACTGGCTTGAGTTACCTCACTACTTCAAGTTTACCCAATGTCGCTTTGCTTATAAAACAGAACACAAAACCTCATCCTGTCCAGCAACCAGCATCATTCTTAACTATAACCTCCCTAATAACCCTCTTCGCTCATCTGAGAAACACATCCTTTTAATCCATAAACTAAAAACATCAAATTGGTCACTACCTATATTCCTACTTAGTAGCCAAGGTCTAGAACAGTATTCCTACAGATACTGGAGCAATCTCATGTAGTCACATATTCAAACAATCTCTAAAGAGATTTATCCTAAACTGCTGGATCTGTACATCTGTACATGTCTTACACCAGGATGACACCACCCATTACTCCTTCATTCTCTTCCATTCTCACCCCTCTCCCCCTTGCTCTTCTTTCTCTGCTTTGCTTCCCTCCCTTCACTTACTAGCCACAGCACCCGTCACTTCTGCAATAGCTCTCTACTTTAACTCCTATGTATACCGGAGCTTTTCTCCCCGGGTGTCCAATGAAACCGTGATTCATGCCCATTCGGATTTTTCTAGTAAACAAATGCCAAATACACACACAGACACATACATACTAATAAAACCAATAAAAAGAATTAGTGTAAAAGCACTTACACAGTAAAGGGGTAATATATCAAAAATACCAGCAGTGGTGAACAATTAATAGATTTGGGGTCAACGTTCTAAAGACTATGGGCGAGTCTCATACTAACAAACCTGTAGCAATGCCTATAATCGAATAAAACATCAAAAAAAGTAAAAAAAAGAAGTTATGTACTTACCATAATGTTCCATGTTTGTAATCCATCTCGCCTACATTCTTGCTGGATGGGTTTGGAGCCGATATTCGGCACCAACTCGGCCGATACTAAAGCTCAAGAGCTTTTACTGGCTCGAGGCTAACCCCTATCCCATGGTGCCTCACAGCAATTCCCCAGATCTTCTTTGTAAGAAAGCAATAAGTACCCAATAGTTATGAAACTATCAATAACTGCGTACATACAGACAAAACATTGTGTAACATTATCCATGCCAGGTGGACAACTACAACCAGGTCAGACAGCATAAGTATAGTCCACCAGATCCTCCAAGAACAGGAAGGGGGCAGGGGGGAGGGACACAAAAATGTAGGCGAGATGGACTACAAACATGGAATGTTATGGTAAGTACAGAACTTCTTTATGTTATGTAGTCCTATCTCGCCGTAATTCTTGTTGGATGGGACAGCGTCCCTAGCATCTTTATCCCGGGTGGCTCAAGAGAAAAGACTCTTAAGCACAGTGGACCCACAGGATGACCTATCCCGGGAGGCCAAATCCAATTTGTAATGAGTGACAAAGTTATGTGGTCTTGCCCAAGTAGCTGCTGCACAAATAGTATCAACTGGGAGCCTAGATCTAAAGGAACATGAGGTTGATACTGCTCTTGTAGAGTGGCCTTTTACTTTGTTGGGTAACTGTTTGCCAGCAGTCTGATAAGCAAAGGAAATGCAATCTGAAAGCCATTTTGAAAGGGTAACCTTAGAAACACATAAACCTTTATTTTTGACTGAAAAGGAAACAAATAACTTGTCTGATTTTCTAAATTCTTTAGTCCTGTGTAGGTAAAACCTGAGAATTCTGTGGACGTCTAACTGGAGTAACCTGTATTCAGATTTATTAGAATGACTTGGAAAAAACACTGGTAGCTCAATAGTAGTGTTAAGATTATGTACCCAAAGATCTTGTGAAATGCTTAGCCAGGCGCTTGGGAACAGCGATAGATGACCCCCAACTGCCTCCAGAGATGAACAGTTGGGCAACCCCTCAGGGGAAATGGAACGGATGATCATAGAAGGTTTCTCTATCTCCCTGACGTTGCGGACCTCCTCTGCCACAAGGATGGAGTATTCCCTTATGTCCTCTCCCTCTGCCCCTAGGGGAGGGTTGACCTTGTGCCTGAGGGAAACCTTTTTGGGATTTATGGAACCACATTTTCCCTCCTGTTTGACCCTTGGGATAGGGTCTAGAAGGAAGGGAGAAACAGACTCCAACAGCAGATAAGGTTTTCCCATTCCTGCTCACACCTGGTCAAGGTCTCTTTCACCTGAGGTCCAAAAAGAGTTGAACCATCAAAGAGGACATTGGTGAAGGAAGACTTAAAGGATTCTGTGGAATTACAAAGACACATCCAAGAATGTCTCCTAAGAGAGATTCCTGCTGAGGCTGCCCTGATCGCTCCATCTGCTGCATAGGAAATCAGCCTCATGGAGGAGTTAGCTATCAATGTAAGGGTGGAGAGCAGTGCAGAAACCTTATCCGTGGATCCCGAAGCTACTGAACACTGAAAGGTATCTCCCAACTCCTTCAGGAGATCCCTCTGAAGTAGAGTAAAATGGGAAAGGTAATTCAGCAATCTTAAGATAAATGCCGCTGAAGAGAAGGTACGCTTTCCATACTTATCCATCATCCTGGACTCCTTGTTAGGAGGATGGATATTGGCAAATTTCTTGGACAACTCCTTCTTGGTGGCCGCTGCAACCACCATAGCATCAACAGGAACCGCTTTTGGAAAGAAAAGACTTAACTTCTGGTGCAGTCATAAATTTGTATGGCGTCCTCAGGGCAGGCTCCACTGTGTCTGGGGAGGACCAGGCTTTCTGCGATATGACCCCCCAAGAGCTGGTCATAAGGCAGTGTCATCCAGGAGGTGGAAGGTCAGGAACCAAAGGCGTCAAGATACACTGATTCATCCTAAGTAGGGTTAGAGGTCTTCCAATCACCCCTCTGTCTAAGGATTTCCAGGATGTCAGAAAAGGAGACATCCTCAGAGGGGTGTCTAGGAGACCATTCTGCTTCCTCCAAATGGAGTGTCAGACGTGACAAATTCAGGTGAGTCAACATGCTTCATCTTACAAAGTCTCATCCAAGGGAGCTCTCCAGTGGGATGATCTGGGGAGGTCTCGGAAGAGGAGGCACCTCCAATGGGGACTGCTTGAGTCTCTGGTTCCCTACACTGTGGAGATGGCAGAGGAGAAGAGGCTGCTGCTGGTTGGACATCGATTCCAAAGGTATGGCTTTTGCAGAGGATAATGCCTTCTCTATTGCTTTGAAGGCCTTTCCTCCGCGCTCCGAAGATCTCTACTCTGAGGAGACGGACGGTCGGCTCCGAGCAAGGGGAAAATGGCTCACAGGCAGATGTGGGAACCGAGCTGAGTTGAGCTGAAGCACCGACAGGGAGGGTCGGTTCTGAAGAAAACCCAAGGTGACTATCCCCCTTGGAGTCGACACGAGAGCGTAGGCTCCCAGATCCCTCGGCTCCTGACTGAGCCGCTGAGGATAGAGTTACAGTTCCAAGGAAGCAGGAAGAATCCTCGGAACCGAAGGATCCAACATCGAGGAACCTGAAGTGATGGGCTCTGAGAGCAAAGCAGTCGGAGGAGGAGCAGTGGAATGCAAAAGGGTTGGCTCTGAAGCCTTTGGGTCAGAAGGGGCCAATGTTTTTGCCAGAGCCAGGACAGAAAGCAAAGTCTTCACCACCTGCTCAATGTCCTCATCTGAGAGTGTCCTGAAGGATCAGGTGGAGACAGAAGGAGATCACCTTCTCTCCAAAATAGCAGAACTCAAAAGTAGGTGAGACATGGTTAATCTATGGTAACTGTCGCCGTACCGAAGGTTGCCTCGGCACCAAAGAGACCAACGGCACCGAGACAGAAGAAGCGGAATCGGAGCCAGAACTTTCTGGCTCTGTCACTTTGGACTTTTTTGACAGTTCCAAAGCTGGAGCCGAAGATTTTTACCTTAAGAGCAGTCATGGGCCAAAATATGTCTGCAGTATTTTACATGTAGAAAAAGTATTTAAGCACAAGTCTTGCACATTTGTAAATAGTTCTGATGAAGTTTTTTATACCAATAAAAGGCCGAAAGCGGTAAACTACAGTTCGGACGCAGTGTGACTTTAATTCCTATCCACAGAAGTTTTTTATTTTTCATTAGTAAGTTTCTTCAGTTTAGTTTTAGTTCGGTTATTTGGATTATTTTAGTATTTTTCCGACGCACAGGATGGGAGACACACAGATGAAAGAACCAGACTCAAGCAGCCAATCTTTATTTGATTCAACAGGGCACACAGAGCCCAAAGACTACGATCTACTAGTGCAGGACTTCAATGCCACAATGAATAGAGCGCAAAGCATACTCAACAGATGCAATGAGTTAAGAGCTAACTCTGTGGGTTTCACACCCAGCCTATTTTCAGGCAGAAACTCAACCCAAACTCAGGGGAACTACATTCCCTCGCAAGGGAATCCCATAGCGGGACCTACAAACTCAGCTCTGCCTCAGCAAGCCACCACTCCAAACCACAACTCGAATACCAGCCTACAACCACGAGGCACAAATACAGGAGGTAACCCACCCGTGTTACGGCCACAGGCGGCAAACACGGATACCGTTCTCAATTTCGTCAACAGAAATGAGTCCCCGAACCCATTTCTGGAAGGGATCCAACGAGTCGCAACAGAAAGCCTCAATGCGATGCCTGGTCAGGAGCACCCAGGGAGCATGGATTGCAAAGCGCTCATCCTAGACTTAGAGCGCAAACTTACACTCTATAAAAATATAGAGAATGACAATTTCTTCTTAAGCTCATGTGTACACCATCAAATAGTACCACAAGGGCTGAGATTTTACAAGTTCCCCAATGGGACCACCAGGGATTCCAAACTGTACACTGACCTAGTAAAACTGTACAACGACACAGGCATAACAGCTCTTAACTTGCTAATCACCCACAATCTAGAGAGAATGGACAATATCAAAAAAGACATAGAAGAACTACACAGGAAAGTTCTCGGCCAACAAGAGTTTGAGCTATTTTGGCACCTCTTCGACAGCATCTCTCCAAAGCTCACAAGGCACGTAGCCACTTTAATCTTCAGGAAGAGGTAAAAGCTGCAACGGTATATTTTACAATACCAGAACCAGACGGCCTAACCACGAGGACCACGGAGATTCAACAATTTCCACAACCTACAAGGCAGACAAAATCATCCACATCCTCCCAGCACTCCGCCCCCTCCCCCAGCGACCATCAACACGAGGCAGGGAAACGACAATGCACCAAGGACTCCTATAGCAACCAGTTTACCCCTTGAGGCAACTGCTAACTCTACCCCTGCCGGAACACAGGAGTCTTTTTTATTACAGGAACCATTAACCAACTTGAACTCAGCAACGCACACCACGGTGACGAGAGGTAGCGGGGGAGGCACACAGAGAGAGGCAGAAGGAGGAACAATTTTCCTTACAGGGGCAGATCGATCAGAACAAGAAGCACGACGAGGAGGTCTTAATAATGCAAAGGGAACACATGGTCTCCACTGCCGTCTTCAACCTGACCAACAGAGTTTTCAAAGATGAGCACCTTCAGCTTCTCAACAAGGGCTTTACCTTTATCCCCTCACAAACAGCACACATCACCGATGTGTCACTCGAATTACGTCTGTACCTGAGGAAACTCAACCTAAAAATATTGTACTACGACCCAGATAGTAGCGAGGATAGCACCACTGATGCCAATGAAACGAAACACCACACGCTCAGAAAGAAAAGCGTATTCACCCCGGTGCCAAATAGCACCCTCACTACTTTTCAAAAAGTATGTGAGCATGAACTTAGGCTCCTGCTGAAACAACCCACTGGTGACAAATGGTTTAATCTCTCCACACAGGAGCAGCGAGCTCTAAACGAGCTTAACAGAGACAGTCAGCTAAGAATTATGAAAGCTGACAAAGGTACAGGGCTTGTAGTAATGGAACAAGAAGACTACATCAGGAAAATAGAAACAACGCTAAATGACAACCAATTTTACAAACCTGTGTCCTTAAAAGAAGTAAATAAGCAGTTTTCAGCAGTAGATAAGCTACTAAAAAAGCTAGAACTGGGACAACATGTTACGCTGGAGGAATACATGTTTTTGGTAGTACAAAAACCTAGCCTGGGGAAACTATTCGGCATCCCCAAGATCGACAAGGATCACAAGGACCACCCCCCCTTCAGGCTAATCATCTGCAACAAAAGGACCAAGACCGAGAACATCTCCG